>NW_026942419.1:0-19200 GCF_024139115.2 Armigeres subalbatus
CAAATGCTGAGTAAAGCGTACCATTGGTACTTCGCGTACCTGAAGGAATAAAATAGACCCCATCTTGCGGTCCTTAGCCTCTTACCCAGCAACTCCTATCCCTATCCGGGATACGAGCAACCTTAAGAAAGATCGGGTAACCAACCCCGGTGGGAACTATGGTCGTATGCTGACAGGGAAGGGGGAGGTTGCCCCCCCCCGGATGGGCAAATCTTATTGGGCGGCCGTTCTCCATGGCCGGGTCGGCCCACAACAGCGTCTGTTCTCCATGTTAGGGGCGGCTGATCATCGTCCGAGTGCCAGCGAGGGACTCTAAGTGAAACTGTGCACCATGGTCCTCCGGAAATTTAGGGGGTTTGGTGTCAGGCCCTGCAAGCCAGCCTTTAAAAAATCATAAGCAACAAACAATCAACAAGAGAGTACGGACCGGAACCATCGGCGAAGACCACTGCGACGAAAAGGGACTAGCGATTGGAAACTCCCCAAGTAACACCGAAAACATCATTATTAACTAAGATCTAATAATGATGTTGAATAAAGGTCGGGAAAATGAAATACAAAACATGTTATGTTCAAGGAAAGCTATGATAAGGTTTTTGCAAAACATACAGCAATTTGATGAGAGAAGAAGTTTCATACTACCTGCTCACAACTTGCTGATAACATGTCAATTTTTGACATTCGTTTGGTTTTTTGAGATGTTTCGTTTTACATTCTCACAACATAAAACATGTCTACAGGAAGATTTTACGAACAATGTCATAACATGTTCATTTTTTGACATTTGTTTCGTCAGAATATATACCGCAATGATAGAAGTTTAACGTAATTTCAACATCTTTTAAGATCAATGTTATGAACGTTCTTCATCGACCCTGTTGTTTATCGACAACTCGCCATATTGTTTTTCTTTTTCAGATTCGAGAATTTGTTTACATATCAATTTCAAAATTATGCTTTGGCATAGTTATATTTTTCTTTAATCAATGGCGCATGAATTTAGGAGAAGTAAAATGAAAAGTTAGCCAATGAAACATGAGCCGCATATAATGTTTCGACCGAGACTTCGAAACAAATTTGATTTATTTATTCAGTTTGTATAAATATGTTTATTAATATTATTAAAATGGTGTTCATCATTTCATGCATGCTTGTTTTCATTCGATTTTTGTATAAAATTTATTTCTTTGAACGTGCTGGTCAGCATTTTTGTTTTGGTATTCAATTTGACAGAACCATGTTGAAAGCCGGTTACTGAAAACATCCTTAGTACTTAAGTTTAGTCTTGTGAATGTGCAATCAAAAACAATGTTGCAACTGAAAGATGTTGAAAATATCGATAATTTTTGCGCTGTTTGGGTCGTGTCAAAGTAATCAAAGCAGTTTTTCATACCAAAACGTAACATACTACACTGCTAAAAACAACCATATATGATATATGTGTCGCGATTATAAATATTTGCAATAGCGCCGCCCTAATATAATCGATATGGATCCACACATATGTTACCAGCGGTAACATTTTGTTATTCTACTTAAATAATTAAAGCGTGTAGTGCCTTTACTTTTTCAAACGGTGAATTTAAATTTATGGGGTGGGTGATCTAAACGCAAACTAGGCGAGTGAGCAACCTTCACCCGTGTGATTGAAGGATAGGAGGAAAGGCCAAACGCGCGCCTGTTGATAATGAGTACCCAAGCCAGAGGGGAGAAAAGATAACCAGAGCGTTTGATCGGCAGTGAGTCTTATGGCTTAGTGCGGTACAGTGGTGTCGGGTTATAAATCCGTAGTTTTTCGGCGTGCTATTCCACCAGCGACCTTAACAACCACGTTATTGGACTGCCACGTCATCACAGCCACCTCGTTGCTGATCGCTACTCCGGCCTTTCTAGACGGCCGCCTTTTGTGGATAAACCGGAGCGCTATCGCAGTAGCTTTACCACTGTTCGGCCACATTACTGCTCCTGTCGTCCGCCATTGCTGATACGACTGCATCCGGCCATACGCCGGTTAGATCCTCGCCCAGCCACCCGCCAGCGGCCCAGGACTCGTGACCTGCATCACAGCCAGGGCAACCGTCGACTGCATCATCGTCCGACGACTAGTCGGTCATATTGTCGACCGAGCTCCTGTTGGCGGCCACTCCGTTTCGCCACTCGTAGGCCGCCTTGCCATCTCTCGTCGGTTGCATCATCGTCCGACGACTAGTCGGCCATATTGTCGACCGAGCACCTGTTGGTTGCCACACCATTTCGCCACTCATAGGCCACCTTACCATCTCTCGGCGGCTGCACCATCGTCTCGGCGACAACTTCGGAGTTCGCCCGCTAGTCGCTTTATCGCATATCCGCCGGCCAGGGGCCGTATCGTCCGACAGCCACGTTGTAAATCGCCCGGTGCCACCAACATTACTTCCCAGCTCTGCATCGCTGCCCGTCGGCAGCATCATCGACCAGCTTCTTGGCGGCCGCTCTCTGCATCGCTGCCCCTCAGCAGCATCATCGACCAGCCTCCCTCCGACCGCCTTACGCCCGCGGGAGCCTCTTCACCGTTTGACCACCTGTCGGCTACGCTCACTGTGTCAGCCCCAACATTGAACGATCACCCGTCGGCTACCCTAACGAATGGCCACCTAGACACCCACCCGTAAGTGTTGCGCAATAAACCCCTAAATTCACCATAGATTTCCTCTATTAAATGGTCCACGCTTCCGAAAGCCTCCCCACACCTAACACCCTGAGACCCGGAACAAAAGAGGTCTTCTGCGCCCACCCCAGACGGCTGCCGTGGCTAGACCAGCAGCTAGGGGTTTAAGCCAGTTCCCTTCTGGAACTGAGCAGTTCCGGGGCCATCAATTAGAGTCTTACACTGGCGCCCAACGTGAATATCCTTTAGTAGGATCTCAGGAGGGGAAAAATATCCACGGATATTTTTTCCTTTTGTGTGTTGGGGGAGTTTTCGATTCATTTTCATTCATCAAAAATAAATCCACTCTGGTCACATTGTTTCCTAGAAATCAGTAGCAATTTTGGATTGTTTCGCGGTGGTAAATTGAGCCACGTGACAAAACCGATTAGTCTATACTATACTCAACACGAGTGGTCAACCAATTAGTCATTTTCAATTGTTTAGGAGTTATTATCTGCAACACGAAAACATTTCGAGGTGAACGTGAATTGAAGAGCAAGTAAAATCCGTCGTTTTTGTTTCGTAAAAATCACTTTCGTTCACACTTGTTTATTATCAAATCTCAAAATGCCACGGTTGTCCGTTTCTGGGCCAGATTTTAGTACTCTCTATCGCAGCATGCGGGTCGATCACTTAGAAGCTGGTGAGCTCGATTATGAGCTGTTTCTGAGAAACGTTGTAATAGGAGACGATGAGTCTCGCGTTAAGCGTCGTCGTAGGCTGCGACAAATTTTGAAAGAGGAGATTGAGGGGCATGAGTTTATCATCCACTATGATCAAGACCCAGAGATGGATCTCGAGATTTGCAGAAGAATGTTTACTGAACTCCAGCGCATTCTTTCTTCGGAACCGCGATCGCGTGTAGCGTTTTGTAGGTCCAGATTGCTACATTTGGGGCACCGACTAGCTGTGATTAAAAATCATGCTGTAGCTGATTTAAAAACCCAAAGTAACGAGTTGTTTTCAAAAATACTCAGTTTATTTTCTGAGTACTTTTGGTCAGAAGAAGACTTTTTCGCACCCGGTGACACATCTGAACCGGAGTCAGAAAGTCTATTAGACGAAGCGATAGGTGGTGCCAATGCACCCCGTTCGGTTTCGAATAATACCGGAGCCATTCCCAAGCAACCGGACTTATCGCAATTCGTATCAAAAGATGATTTTAAACAAGCGATGACTGACATAGGCAGTCTAATTAAATCGCTGGCCACACAGATGAATGGATTGAAGGAAGAAATGCGTAGACAACGTATTCCTCCTCCAGTTCCACCTAGGCCGTCTATGGCACATCTGAACGATACAAACCCTTTCAGGAATGTGGAAGTTGACCCTAATCGACCAACCGCGACAACTGCACCAAGCGGTAGACTTCCGTTGGGTAGATCAACTCAGCTGCCGGCAATCCACACTTCTACGTCTAGTGGAAATATCCCACATGCAAACCTAATTGCAAATGAAGCACATGTAAATGATTCCTTCCATCGCCGGATCGATGGTTTTTCGTTTAGTCCGTTTGGTGTGACTAATCCAAATCAATCTCCAAATCCGCCAAGTAATTTATTCGGCACACAGCCCGTTGACCAGGGCGTCTTGGCAAGGCCACCGGTGATCGCATCACGGAAAACTACCCCGGTCTCGAAATGGAAAGTTCAGAAATACTCGGGGAGTGATCATGGATTGGGGCTCAACGAGTTTCTATCTCATGTTGAGCAACTTGCCATTTCTGAACACGCCACCGATAACGACTTATTCGACTCTGCGGTGCACCTTTTCGAAGGCCCGGCTTTAAGCTGGTACACTACGTGTAGAAACCAACGATTATTGCATGATTGGCCGCAGTTGGTACAGGATTTGAAAAGAGAGTTCAGGCATCCTGATCTCGATTCAGTTGTTCGTACCAAGATTTACCAGACTAGGCAGCAGAAGGAGAGTCTTTTTCAGCAGTTTTACCTGCAAATGAATAAGCTCTTCCAAGCAATGAATTACCCTTTGTCAGAAAATGAAAAGGTTGAAGTACTGAAAACTAATCTGAGGTATGATGGCCGTAAGGCACTGGTAGGTAAAAACATCACTACACTTAGGAGCTTACTCAGTATTGGCAAGGATTTAGATGCAACCGATTTTTCGGCCTTCACCAAAGTGTTTGGCTCTACCAAACGAGAGAACTGTGCGATTGATTCTAGCAATAGGAATAGCATGGGTAGTAGGACTTTTGTAAACCAGAACCGACAAAACGCGTCACCGCAATATTCGAAAAATATAAAATCGTATACCAATAATGCAAAAGGTGATCCGAAAGTTTCTAATTCGAAGCGGATCCAATTTGAAAAGAATGGGAAGTCAGAAGGTCAGTCTAACGAACCTAAGCCAGGGCCAAGTAAACCAAGCGCTCTGCTTAAGCTTGTCTCCAACTACTCGCCTCCCGAAGAAGGACAGTGTTTTAACTGTAGAGATTATCATAATCTCGCAGAGTGCCCGATTCCTCGAAGGATATTTTGCCACCGATGTGCTCTGATGGGATTCACAACAGTCAATTGCCCTTACTGTTTAAAAAACGGTTTGGGGAAGCCCTAAAGCCGCAGGGACTTCCAACAGCGCAGTCTGCAGGCTCTTCGGAGTCTTGGTTACCCAACCTCTACCAATTCTATATTCAAAGGTCGGATAGTGAAGACGAAGAGGACTCGCCGAATCAAATTTACAAAGTTACACTCAATAACATGACGGATGATCGTCCGCATGCACAGTTAAAAATTTTCGACATTTCGGTGAACGCACTTCTCGATTGCGGAAGCAATCTATCGTTTATCAACACGGCATTGTTTCAGAAACTGAAAAATGTCCGTTTAAAAAAACCATCAATATCGGTGGACCTCCGAACTGCGGATGGCTCGCAACTAGAAGTTCTCGGTGAAGTTCATATCCCATTTACATTCAATGGTAAAACGAGGGTTTTATCAACTTTGGTAGCTCCTGCTCTTACAAAAGATTGTATTTGTGGAATGGACTTTTGGAGGATATTTCGTATTTATCCAGCAATTTCGACGATTTCGGAGAGCGGCCCAGTAGTTGAAGAATCTAACAGGGAACACCTTCAGCTATGTCTCACTAAAATCCAACCAGAAAAATTGGAACAAGTGAAACAGCGCTTCAAAACACCGAGTCCCAATACTTTGGATACCACACCCTTGTGTGAACATCAGATCGTGCTGAAAGATGAATGTTCGTCGAATAAACCCGTTCGTTTATATCCGTATCCAATAGCTCCAAAAATTCAGGCCGGACTGTTTGCCGAAGTGGATCGATTACTCGAATGCGGGATAATTGAGGAATCCAATTCGGATTGGTCGTTAAACATCGTGCCAATACGGAAATCCTCGGGAGCGATTCGGCTCTGTTTAGACGCTCGAAAACTTAATGAGAGAACCGTACGTGACGCCTATCCCCTCCCACATCCTGCACGCATCCTCGGGCGTTTACCTCGCGCTAATTATCTGTCGACAATCGACCTCACTGAAGCGTTTCTTCAGATTCCATTAGCCCGAGGTTCGAGGAAATATTGCGCATTCAGCGTGCAGGGGAAGGGGATGTTCCAGTACACCCGCCTACCATTCGGTCTAATCAACAGCCCAGCAACACTGGCCCGGTTGATGAACCGAGTGTTGGGCCACGGTGTACTGGAACCGAATGTCTTCGTTTACTTGGACGACATCGTCATAGTAACGGAGACATTCGAGGATCACGTACGGCTTCTCGAAGAAGTGGCGAGACGGTTGAGAGAAGCAAATCTCTCCATTAAATTGGAAAAATCTCACTTTTGCCGAAGTGAAATACCATTCTTGGGTTATATTCTTTCTTCTCAAGGTTTAAGAATTAACCCTGAGAAGATAAGGCCCATTGTGGAGTATGAGCGTCCATTGACGACCACAAAACTCCGCCGATTCCTTGGGATGTCAAACTATTATCGGAGGTTTATTCCCGAGTATAGCAAGACAACTGCTGCCCTCTCAGAACTTCTGAAGACAAGCACGAAGTTGGTGAGATGGACTCCGGAAGCGGAGGAATCCTTTCAGGCAATAAAGGAAAAATTAATTACGTCTCCCGTTCTTGCTAGTCCTGACTTTGAACAGCAATTCATAATTCACACCGACGCGAGCGATCACGCCGTAGCCGGTGTGCTCACTCAGAAAATCAATGAACGAGAGACAGTGATTGAGTATTTTTCAAAAAAATTAAGCACGCAAGAGCGCGCGTACCATGCCACCGAAAAAGAGGGCCTTGCTGCCCTGCTATCGATTGAGCATTTCCGCGGTTACATCGAGGGCAGTCATTTTGTGCTCGTTACTGACTCATCCGCTCTTACATTTATCATGCGTACGAAGTGGAAGACCTCATCGAGACTGAGTCGTTGGAGTCTTTCCCTTCAAATGTACGATCTGACAATTGTCCACCGTCGCGGCAAGGACAATGTCGTACCCGATGCCCTCTCACGAAGCGTAATGGCAGTATCGGCGAAAGTAGTTTCATCGTGGTATAATGACTTAAAACTGGCTGTCCTAAACCGACCGGATGACTACCCCGACTTTCAAGTTGATGGAAATCAGCTTAAGAAATACGTATTTAATAATGAACTCTCAGACCACCGATATGACTGGAAAATAATTCCTCCGCCGGAAATGCGCGCCGCGATTATACAAATGTGTCACGATGACTTTATGCACGTGGGTGCAGAGAAAACTCTGGCCAAAATCCGTCAGCAGTATTACTGGCCCAAAATGGCAAGCCAGATTCGAACGTACATTCGGAAATGTGTGATCTGTAAGGAGATCAAACCCGCGAATTCATCAACGATTCCTCCGATGGGAGATATGCGTATTCCGTCGCGTCCGTGGGAAATAATTGCTATCGATTATATCGGTCCGTTACCGCGATCAAAATCAGGGAACCAATACGTTTTGGTTACTATGGACTTGTTCTCTAAGTGGGTGCAGTTGCACCCTTTCTCAAAAATCAGTGCAAAGACGCTTTGCGCTGAATTAACCCGTCATTGGTTCCACAGAAACTCGGTACCCGCGATTTTACTGTCCGATAACGCGACAACTTTCACGTCGAAAGAGTTCAAGTCGATGCTTGATCGCTTCAAAATAAAACATTGGCTATCGTCCCGGCACCATTCCCAGGCCAACCCGGTAGAGAGGGTGAACCGGGCGATAAACACGTCTATACGGTCTTACGCGCGGAATAATCAACGCGAGTGGGACACGCGATTATCCGAAATTGAGGTTGTCATAAATTCGACTGTCCACTCCTCAACTAAATTTACTCCGTTTCGCGTCGCGAGGGGGGAGGAGGTGGTTCTCATGGGATCCGACCATGCTGACTTCGACAACGAGGAAGAAGCGACGGTCGAAGCACGCTTGGCTCGAATACGCCAAGAATCTCCAAAACTATTCGCTTCAGTACGGAAAAACCTCGAAAAAGCCCATTCGGAGGCTTCACGTACGTATAATTTACGCGTTCGTCAACCCGCGAAACCTTTCACAGTAGGAGACACCGTATTCAAGAAGAATACGAAACTTTCTAATGCCCAGGAATTTTATAACGCTAAATTAGGAGCACAGTTCATACCTTGCACGGTTTTGACCAAGCATGGATCGTCATCCTACGAGCTTTCCGATCAGGATGGACGAAATATCGGCATCTGGCCCGCGTGCCTACTTAAGCCGGCCTAATAGGCAAAACATCTCAATCGTTGCATCCCATAACTGAAAAAAAATCCATTTGTTTTATAAGACCTTTATATGACCTTCAAATAGAACGAATAAGAGTTAGAGTCCTACCTTTGGCCTTGCAATCCGCAAATCAGTTATTTTTACTTTCCGCGGGGTAAAAATTGAACTAGCTGAATGCTAAGGCTTACTAAGGACAACGCACATCTAGATTTAGAACGGTTTGATTCTTCGGAGACGTCCCTAGATTACAAATTATATTCAAATTCGCGCGCGTATTTCGATCTGAAACAGTCGAGAGCTATCGGTAGACTGATTAAACGAGTTGCACGAACTACACCAAATCTAAAAGTTCAGTAACCTTTTCCTCCATAAAACTGCACGAAAACCCGAATCAAATTGAATCACGTGCATGTATTACGCCTCAGAAGTACATTTTGACCAAACAATCCACAGACGTATGATCAACAACACACATGTGTCTATTGTCTCGCGCGTGGATTAGTGTTGGCGATTCTTAGCAGAGGTAAATCGTACCTAATAGTTAAAACTGGCCTCCGTTGGTGATTGTAGATGGCTAACCGATTTAGTTTTATTCGAACCATCGCATGTCCTCCATGTGTCGGTCCGGCGCGTATAGTGCATCTTCTGGCCCGGTCAGCGTGCAGCATATGCAGTGTGCACCGAAAGTGACGCGGTTTGCGTAGTACCTATACGCTCCTCCGGATGAACCTCTATTTGTTCAGTGTGGCACATTTTGATTCCAACGGCAGTTGGGAATTTTGACGCCTATAGTAACGCGATGTTCGTGATGCGGAAGTTAGAAAAATGCATGTTTTGTCTCGATTAATTATAAGTGTATTTATGCCGTATTGATATTCCTACTGATTTCTAGTTGATGATGTTTATTGTTTTTGTTTTGTTTTTCTGAAAAAAAAATAGTGTTTAACGTTTAATGTTCATTGTAACCGCTTTTCTTTGCTCGACCAGAGGGGGGATATGTTACCAGCGGTAACATTTTGTTATTCTACTTAAATAATTAAAGCGTGTAGTGCCTTTACTTTTTCAAACGGTGAATTTAAATTTATGGGGTGGGTGATCTAAACGCAAACTAGGCGAGTGAGCAACCTTCACCCGTGTGATTGAAGGATAGGAGGAAAGGCCAAACGCGCGCCTGTTGATAATGAGTACCCAAGCCAGAGGGGAGAAAAGATAACCAGAGCGTTTGATCGGCAGTGAGTCTTATGGCTTAGTGCGGTACAGTGGTGTCGGGTTATAAATCCGTAGTTTTTCGGCGTGCTATTCCACCAGCGACCTTAACAACCACGTTATTGGACTGCCACGTCATCACAGCCACCTCGTTGCTGATCGCTACTCCGGCCTTTCTAGACGGCCGCCTTTTGTGGATAAACCGGAGCGCTATCGCAGTAAACTCTACCACTGTTCGGCCACATTACTGCTCCTGTCGTCCGCCATTGCTGATACGACTGCATCCGGCCATACGCCGGTTAGATCCTCGCCCAGCCACCCGCCAGCGGCCCAGGACTCGTGACCTGCATCACAGCCAGGGCAACCGTCGACTGCATCATCGTCCGACGACTAGTCGGTCATATTGTCGACCGAGCTCCTGCTGGCGGCCACCCGTTTCGCCACTCGTAGGCCGCCTTGCCATCTCTCGTCGGTTGCATCATCGTCCGACGACTAGTCGGCCATATTGTCGACCGAGCACCTGTTGGTTGCCACACCATTTCGCCACTCATAGGCCACCTTACCATCTCTCGGCGGCTGCACCATCGTCTCGGCGACAACTTCGGAGTTCGCCCGCTAGTCGCTTTATCGCATATCCGCCGGCCAGGGGCCGTATCGTCCGACAGCCACGTTGTAAATCGCCCGGTGCCACCAACATTACTTCCCAGCTCTGCATCGCTGCCCGTCGGCAGCATCATCGACCAGCTTCTTGGCGGCTGCTCTCTGCATCGCTGCCCTCAGCAGCATCATCGACCAGCCTCCTCCGACCGCCTTTACGCCCGCGGGGCGCTTCACCGTTTGACCACCTGTCGGCTGCGCTCACTGTGTCAGCCCCAACATTGAACGATCACCCGTCGGCTTCCCTAACGAATGGCCACCTAGTCACCCACCCGTAAGTGTTGCTGCAATAAAACCCCTAAATTCACCATAGATTTCCTCTATTAAATGGTCCACGCTTCCGAAAGCCTCCCCACACCTAACACCCTGAGACCCGGAACAAAAGAGGTCTTCTGCGCCCACCCCAGACGGCTGCCGTGGCTAGACCAGCAGCTAGGGGTTTAAGCCAGTTCCCTTCTGGAACTGAGCAGTTCCGGGGCCATCAATTAGAGTCTTATACATAAATCAAATTATTGCTTATTCGTGACCACACATAAAATTTATTTCTATATATATTTTATAAGTGGTTTGCGTGAAGAATGGTTATGTGTGCGCTTATATACATTATAACTTAAATCTATGGATTTTTGCCAATAAAAATGTGTGGATTTTTGGTAGTGTATATGTTCGAAAGATGTATTTTTTACACTCATACAACAAACGGTGTTACTTTGGTCGGTTAGTGGAACTGCAAATCTCTCAACTTCATCGGGAGCACACGCATACTCGCCGATGTGCTCAAGGACCGTGGATTCTGCATCGTAGCGCTGCAGGAGGTTTGTTGGAAGGGATCAATGGTGCGAACGTTTAGAGGTAATCATACCATCTACCAGAACTGCGGCAACACACACGAGCTGGGAACAGCTTTCATAGTGATGGGCGATATGCAAAGGCGCGTGATCGGGTGGTGGCCGATCAATGAAAGAATGTGCAGGTTGAGGATCAAAGGCCGGTTCTTCAACTTCAGCATAATCAACGTCCATGGCCTACACTCCGGAAAAGCACTGATGATGATAAGGACGCATTCTACGCGCAGCTGAAATGTGAGTACGACAGCTGCCCAAGCCACGACGTCAAAATCATCATAGGGATTTGAACACTCAGGTTGGCCAAGAGGAGGAGTTTAGACCGACTATTGGAAAGTTCAGCGCTTACCGGCTGACGAACGAAACGGCCTACGACTAATTGATTTCGCCGCCTCCAATAATATGGCCATTCGCAGCACCTACTTCCAACACAGCCTCCCGTATCGGTACACCTGGAGATCACCACTGCAGACAGAATCACAAATCGACCACGTTCTGATTGATGGACGGCACTTCTCCGACATTATCGACGTCAGGACATATCGTGGCGCTAACATCGACTCTGACCACTATCTGGTGATGGTTAAACTGCGCCAAAAACTATCCGTCATCAACAATGTTCGGACTGAAGCAACCTGATGTCGCCACTGCATACGCGCAGCATCTCGAGGCAGCGTTGCCGGAAGAGGGTGAGCTCGATGGGGCCCCTCTTGAGGACTGCTGGAATACAGTCAGCAGCCACAACGACGCAGCGGAGAACAACGTCGGGTATATGTGTCGAAGTCGACGGAACGATTGGTTCGACGAAGAGTGCAGACAGAGTCTGGAGGAGAAGGACGCAGCGCGGGCGGTCGCGCTGCAGCAAGGTACCCGGCAGAACGTGGAACGTTATAGACGGAAGTGAGACAACGACCCGCCTTTTCAGGGAGAAGAAACGCCGCCTGGAAGAAGCGGAGGCGATGAGATGGAACAGCCTGTGCCGTTCCTCAAGATACACGCAAAGTTCCTATCAGAAGCTCAACGCATCCCGCAAAGGCTTCGTGCCGCGAAGCCGAAAATGTGCCGGGATAAGGATGAGCGAAGCATCTTGACCGGACGAAAAAGTGGAAGCAGCACTACGAGGAACATCTGAATGGCGCTGAGTACGAGCAGTGGAAAGTCAAGGCAGCGGAGGAGATGACTACGTTCAGTTCAGCGGACGATGGAAGCCAACCAGCCCCACACCTTGAGGGGAAGTTAAGGCATGCCATCTCAACAGCTAAAGACCAATAAAGCAGCTGGTAAGGATGGTATCGGAGCTGAGCTCATCAAGATGGCTCCCGGAAAAAGCTGGCCAATTTTGCCCGCAACAAACTGATAGTCAGAATCTGGGAAACCGAACAGCTACCGGAGGAGTGGAAGTTGAAGGAGTTATATGCCCCATCTACAAGAAAGGCGACAAATGGAGTGTGAGAACTTCGGAGCGATCACCATCCCTTAATGCCGCCCACAAAGTGATATCCCAGATCATCTTCCGTCGTCTGCCGTCACCATTATTAGTGAACGAGTTCGTGGAAGTTATCTGCCAATTTCGTTGACGGCTCGCCTGACAACGGGGTGACCAGAGCTACTGGTACTGTGGCAAATCCTTCAAAATGCCGTGAATACCAGGTCCCAACGCACCATCTGTTCGTTGATTTTGCAAGGTGTAGGCACGACAGTATAGCACCGCTTAGAGCTATGGAAAATTATGGATCGAGAACAGCTTTCCTGGGAAGCTATTCACAGACTTGATCAAATCAACGGGTGGATGGTGTGCAAAACTGCGTGATGATTTCCAGGCGAACACTCCAGTTCGTCTGAATCACGCCGGGGACTAAGACAAGGTGATGGACTTTCGTGCCTGTTGTTCAACGATTGCGCTAGAAGGTGTCAAGCGGAGAGCCGGTGTAACAGCCGGGGTAATGATTTTCAACAGATCCAGTCAATTCATTTGGTTTGCGGATGACATGGACAATTGTCGGCCGAAACGTTTGGCAAAGGTGGCAGAACTGTACACCCGCCTGAAACGCGAAGCAACAAAAGTTGGACTGGTGGTGAATGCGTCAAAGACAAAGTACATGCTTGTGGGCGGAACTGAGCGCGACAGGGCCCGCCTGGGAAGCAGTGTTACATGATAGACGGGGATACTCTTCCAGGTGGTCGAGGAATCTGTCTGCCCTCGGATCCTTGCTAACGGCTGACAACAACGTTAGTCGTGAAATACGAAGGCGCATCATCTCAGGAAGGTCGGGCCTACTACGGCTCCAGAAGAAACTGCGGTTTCGAAAAGACTCGCCACGCGCACCCTTCAAATGTGTCAGCGTACAAGACGCTTATAAGACCGGTTGTCCCTCTACATGGACATGAAAACATGTGGATACAATGCTCGAGGAAGACTTGGTGCGGGCACTCGGAGTATTCGAGAGACGGGGTGCTTATTAACGGTACAAGAAGACGGTGTGTGGCGGCGAAGAATGAACCATGAGCTCCGCCCTACTCTACGCAGGCGAACCCAGTATCCAGAAGGCAGCTGTGAAATAAAGCCGGAAGGGTATTGATGGGCAGGACATGTTGCAGGAATGCCGGACAGCAACTCTGGCAAAGATGGTGTTCGCTTCCGATCCGGCAGGTACGAGATGGCGTGGAGCGCAGCGAGCGAGATGCCCAAGTAACCATTAGCACTATATTTCGCCTTTTCGGCTATATAAGGCTATTACAGAGCCACTATAAAGTTTGTTAGTTCTGTACTAGCATTATAGTCGCACGTACGGCTTATTTTTATGCTTACGGTTACCTGGGTGGGCAGACCAGGTGCAAGACGACTTGGCGAGCGTGGGGCGTATCCGAAGATGGAGAGATGCGGCCTCGAACCGTGTATTGTCAGGAACTAATAACCGGGACCTCGGAGTCCCGAAGAACCGATTTAAAATTCATGCAACCCAGATGAGCTGACGAGACCAGCACCGCCAGAGGCGCTAGTGTTTTTTACTCACATTTTGGTTAATTTATTTGAAAGTGTTTTGATAAGTGCTGTGAGTTTTGACAGATTCTTAACATCAACCGTGTTTATGTTTCCTTATTTTTGTCCCTCTTCCTAAATGTGTATACGGATCGTTCGGTTCGGTATTTAAATATTTATAACGTATCCGCATATAGTATTCCGCGCCCGTGGTCAGTGTGGGAGTTCCACCCAGTGTGAACAGTGTCCATATAGAAATGCCCAGTAGCTATTTGATTATTGATCGACTACGCATATTGCATGGAAGGTAATTGTGCTTTGCTCCGGAAACTCCAATAAGGTCGATTGGAAGTTTTCGGAAAATTATTTAGAAATTTGGTTTGGTCACTGTTCTATGGATGTGTCTCTTGGGTAGATCTTTATTAGATCAGATCACTATGAAGCTTCTGAAGAGCAACCGATGATCATAAAATACAGGGCCAAGACACGACACCAGGTTGAGGAAAATTATTGTTCGTCATCTGATTCGGATATCGCTGAAACAAAAAACAACTTCACCGATAAATTCAACGAGCAAATCACTGTCGGCATGAAAATCTCTTGGTAATTTTAAATTATAGATTTGTTTTTTATTCATTCATTAATAGTTTACATCTAAACAGATAACAATGAATCAACAATTTGACGCTACAATCGCTCCATCCTCGGTTGCGCCCCACGCTCGCCAAGTCGTTCTGTCTTGCGTGGTCAGCCCACCCTCGCTCGCTGCACTCCACGCCTTCGTTTGTTTGTTATATTTTCAGGGACGATGAGCAGGATGTAGATCCCGGTGAACCCGTAATTGATAAAGGGTTTTCTAGTTTTACTAATTACCTCGGAGTAAACTCCAGCGGCCGTTGTTGTGGTATGAAAGAGATTGTGAAGGCGCACCGATGAGTATTCCACGATGTTTGCCGAGCAGAAACTCATCCCCACCTAGCACGACAAGTAGATTCCTGAGAAGCATATCATTTTATTAGTTTCATCATTTTCTTCGTTGGTTTGTGCCTGATGTTCGTTATTAACTTTATCGACAAACCACCGCAATAGGAAAAATAAGAAATAACGGACAAAGATGGTTGTTTCTGAAATATTGGAACGAAACTCTCGACAAAAAACTTACAACATTCAAGATGTTAACACCACTGCATTGCCGTGCTCCAGTACTCTGGAAGAGATCAGCTCCGAGCGGAAGAATTTGATGAAGCAGTCGCCTCTGGCGTAACTTCTATTCTACGGACGTACACCTAACCCGAATTAGAAACGCATATTAAATCGGAACCCGCTGTCCAGAAATCTTTCACCTGATGTGCTCAAAATACGTTTGACTCCGTAAGCCATCTGACAGCAAACTAACGGGAAACCGTGAGCCTCTTTATCTCCATTCGGTTCTGCATTCCTCCGAAAAGGCGTCATCAACAAGTGCTTCCCTAACTTGACGTTCGTAGATGGACGGTGGAGCTATAGTTGCCACCTTAACTATTCGCATCGCAACATCTGTTTGTGCTGTTTTCATGTCCTGCAAAAGTCCTTAGCGGGAATGCAAACAAGGTCACCACGCTGGTATAACCGCTTATCGAGATAGACAATGTAGATGCGCAAATTCTCTGGTTGTAATGACCCGGCTGCTGTTGCTGCCATGATCGAAAATCTGAAACAGAATATGAACCCGATTGACGTCGTTTAGGAGATGTGGGCGATCGTGGACAGCGCGGTAGATTTGGTGGCGTTGATCGATTAAGTTCATATGAGCGGTGTGGATAAAAATATGTTTTTTAAATCATCGGAGGTGAACTAGCCTTGGGCTAAAAACCTCTTTAATAAAGATTTTAATAATAATTTTTTAAATCATCCTAGTCTACTTTCTTATTTCTTCAATTTCTTTTGAATTGCATTGCATGAGTATGTATTTAGACATGGCCCAGACTTAGAAACATTTGTTGAATTATGTACACACCAATAGAAGCTTTGGGTAAGAAAAATGAATCTGACATTTTTAACTATGAAGGCAGAAATAAATACCCTTGTCCTTATTTCTGTTCTTTGAAATTGGATCGGTATGCCCGATTGAGTTCAGAATTGCAAAAAAAAACAGTCGATATGTTGAATACCAATTCTATAGATTTGTATACAGAAGATTTATGCGATGATAAAAATGAACTTTTATTTAGTTTTCGGCTGATATATTATGAGTTGGGTTGTGTACTTTGAAATACACAAATTCACGCCTCCAGAAGTATCCACTGATAGATTTAAGAATTAGAATATGAAATAATTTGTTTAATCAAAAGCGTGTTTAGGTGCAGGAACGGTATCGCAATAAAGATACGTGACAACAACAGTATGCAGCAAAACACCGATTCAGGAATTGCCTACACTATACTACCGTGGTACCCTTGGTGGTACCATATTCAGCGCATTTAAAAAAAAATTGAAACAAAATCGTTGCTATTAAGAAACAATAATGATTATTATGAATATCTTTATGTAGTACTAGTTGACCCGGCAGACGTTGTCCTGCATAGTAGGCGAGAATGTGCGTTCCGAACTGCCCATGCAAAGTTCGCATAGGAATCACAATTTGTTTCTGATTTATCTAACTTTCTCATCAATTTTGTATTAGAAAATATCATATAAACCGTCGGAAACTATAACGAATGTTTCTGGAAGAAATGAAAAATCCATCTATCCGTTTTTCGGATTATACGGATACGAACACAGACCATTTCATTTTATATATAAGAAGAAGATTAAGATGACCCGGCAGACGTTGTCCTGCATATAAAGAGAATGTGCGTTCCGATCCGCCCATGCAAAGTTCAAAGGTATAGAACTACAATTTTAGTTTTTCACGATTTGCTCAACTTTACTCGTAATTTTTGTATTAGAAAATATCATATAAACCCGTCGGAAACTATAACGAATGTTTCTGCTGAAGAAATGAAAAAAATCCATCTATCCGTTTTCGAGTTATGCGGATACGAACACAGACCATTTCATTTTTATATATAAGAAGAAGATTAGATGTGTAGCTATAATCCGTGAAAATTTATGAATCATGGAAATTTTGATAAAATCGACTAAGATATCTATATCTTATAAATTGATTTGTAAATTGCCATATGGTTCCTAATTCTGCGCACATATTTATTTTGAAATGTTCCATATTCTGCGCGCAATCTTATATTACGTATGACCCTAGTTCTGCGCACAATAATAAAAACTCAGTTTACGAGCGTTTTAGCTTTGATTCTAATAGAGCTTGCTGACGTTTGATCGTCTTTTTCTTGTACGCGCACATAACGGATAGGATATGTTTTCATCGGGAAACGCTTCGGAAGCAAGACCATGATGAAGGTGGCTCGAGATAGATATCGCGGTCTGGTCTAATAAAATTTCAGGTTGGTATTTTTTTTTGACTTCCCTTCGTCCTGAATGCAATGTAACGGAACGGCATAATTTGACAGGGTTAACTGCTTAATCCTGCCGTTATCGTCGCTGTTTCGTTCCATTGCGTTTGGGGCTTTACCCTCATGATACATATACAAAATCAAAAATGGTACTTCGGGCTTACAAACCTCGCAGTAAATAACTAAGGTGGACTCTGGGGTCACTAGGCCGAATGGGAAGTGGAGAGTGGAAGGTAAAGACGGAAGTAAGACGGAAGAAAAATGAAGAAAGAGGGGAGAAGGGTGAAGAAAGTAGGAAGAAGAAAAATAGTAACAGGTAGAAAGAAGGAGGAAAAATGAATAAGGAAGAAACAAAAGAAAGAATGATAAAAGAAGAAAGAAGGAAGAATGATAAAAGAAGAAAGAAGGATGAAGGACGAGGAAGAAGGAGGACGAAGGATGAAGAAAGGAGAAAGAAGGAAGAAAGAAGGAAAAAGGAATCAGGAAGAAGAAAAAAGAAGGATGCAGTTAGAAGAAAAAGAAAGAAACGAAAGGAAAAAAGGAAGAAAACAGGAGAATGGAGGAAGATGGAAAAAGGAAGAAGGAAGAGAAAAAAAGTAAGGAGAAGAAAAAAAAGAAGGAAGAGGGAAGAAAGAAGGAAGGCGGAAGAGAGAAGGAAGAAAAAAACGAATGAAGAAAGACGAAAGAAGGAAGAAAGACGAAGAAAAAGGGAAGAAAGGAGGAACAGGTAAGGAAGAAGAAAGAATTAAGATAGAAGAAGAAAGAAAGAAAGAAGAAGGAATAAAGAAGATGGAAGATAGAAGATGCAGATAGAAGAAAGAAAGAAGAATATGAGAAAAGAAGGAAAAAAGAAGAAGGAAAAGAAGAATGAAGGAAGAAAAAGAGCGAAGAAGATAGCAGCTTGTTCGAGGGAAAAGAAAGCAGAAAGAAGAAAAGAAAGAAGAAGCAAGAAGGAAGAAGGATGAAAAAGGACAAGAAACAAAAGGTAGAACAAAGAAAGAAGTATGTAGAAGAAGGTAGAAGCAAGAAGGAAGAACGGATAAGGTTAAGAAAGAACTGTTCATTTCTCACTTTTTGCTTATTTCTTCTTATTCGTCCTAATGACCGTTTGCTGTGAAATTCCATCGGGAGAACCTATCTTATAGTCCTATGATTTGATTACATGCATTGGAAATTCTATAAAAAGTAAAATTAGATGATTTTTCAATTCTATAAAAATAAAAACACAAGTGTCCATTATAAGAAATATTTTTGGTCACAGGGGTCCACAATAGGGAAGAAGAATGTCCCGAAACAAAACGCATGAAAATCAAAATGAAGTAATGACTATTCAGCTATGAGTATTTCCGCAAGCGGTCACAGTTGCCAACTTGCAGGTTTAGTTCATGAATCACAGCCTGTGGAGGTTAACTGCACTCTACGCTCGAATTTCTGACCAATGTGGCATATAAAAAGGTATGTTGATTCAGAGTAACTCAATCTTTCTTATATACCTACGTGAGTCAAAATGCTCGAATGGTGGGTGCTGTTGACCTCCAGAAACGTCAAACCAGAGACTAACCCGCAGGCATGCTGGCGGCCATTACCGCTCGCGGAAAACTGGATAGGGAAGCAATTAATTAAGTCCCGTAGTCTGCAAACGGTG
>NW_026942420.1:0-21022 GCF_024139115.2 Armigeres subalbatus
TATCAATAATATTTCATGACAAGTTAGTTCAATGTTAAAAAGGGTAAATCCGGGTGAGATGTCGCGTTGGTATAGATGCCGTACTTGAGAGATCCAGTAGATTAGATTTGATTTCTTGGCGCAAATGTATGTGAGTGTGTCTTCTGTAGCGAAAACATAAACGTAAGTAGTAAATGCTAATTCTTATCAGCCAAGAAAAGAATATGACGATTACACACTTTTATTTAGGCTGCGAAGGCCATGAAACATTAACCGCTTTTTTTAAATAAAGATTTTTCATTTTGTGAAAACTCTTACGAATCCACATGTGAATACCTACTCTGAACAGCTTGTGGGTCATGTGGGTCATGGACAAGATAAATGATATATAAATGTATTCCCTTAAATCCCTTTCAATTAAGTGATATCTCACGAAGCTGGCGGATTTTGGTGCTGTGCGGATTTTGGACCCACACCCCATGTGCTCAAAAAAGCTTACGTTATCTGTTCTCTGGGGTCATATTGGTCCCCAAATTAAAATTGCTATAAATTTTTTGGGCTGCAAAATGGTGGATTTATATCAAGGAAGGAGCGCCCAACATAGCTGTGGTCCCCACAAGTTCCTATCTTACGCTTCCACGGGTCATCCGATGACAAAAGACGACCTGCTAAGGGATGTATACTTAGCTGGTAGTGCAGCCTCGGCACTTCTCAGCTAGAGTGAGAAGGTACGTCCCGAGCGTCTGTTCAACAGGAAGTGCGGACTAAACAGCGTCTGCATGTTACCCAGCGGCTGATCAACGAAATGCTGTATCGCGTCAGCTATACCTAAGGTGGCAGTCCCACCCCGGTAAGGTAGCTCACTGAAGCCTCTCAAATACCACGAAAAATGGAGATAGAAGAAAAAGAGAACGTTATTTTTTGCAACCGATCCGGCAACGAAATAAGAACTATGAATGGATACTCGGTACCTGAAATCTCAGGACCCTTAATGAATCTGGACGAGTGTGCCTTCTGGTCCGATGCCCTAGATCCGGAGAACGTGAATTCCAAGCCGTGGATCTCACGACCAACACTGCATTCCAGTATAACATCTATCACAGCGGCGGCGGAAAAGCAGAGCATGGAGTTGGTTTCGTAGTGATGGGCAAGCAGATGAAGCGAATAATGCGGTGGAAGACCATTAGCGAACAAATCAGTGTGTTGAGGATACGGGGCAAATTCTTCAATTACAGCCAAATCAACGTTTACGCACCGACAAACGATAAATCTGACCACGTAAAGGACACGTTTTATGAATGATAAAGCCTATGGAGAATGCCCAAAGCATGACGTGAAAATTGTTATCGGAGGCGCTAACGCTCAGGTCGGTGGAGAGGACTTTTTCCGTCCCGTATTTGGAAGGGACAGCCTTCACTCCGCTATCAATGACAACGGCCTACGGCTAGTGAATTTTGCTACTGCCAGAGGGATGGCCATCAGTAGCACCTACTTTGCACAACAGAACATCCGAAAGCACACACGGAGACACCCGAAACTTGCAACCAGATAGACCATGTTCTGGTGGATGGGCGCCATTTCTCGGATGTTATCGATGTGCGGACATTCAGAGGTCCGAACATTGACTCTGATCACTACCTCGTTGTCAGTAAAATTCGATCACGGTTGTCAGCTGTATCGAACGAAAGATCACAGCGAACGATGCGTTACAATATCCAGCGATTGTCGGCGGAAGGAGTATCGGCTGAGTACCGCCAGAAGCTCGACGAACAGATAAGTGCAATCAACGTTAGCAACAACATCAACGATCTATGGGAGTCGAGGTAGTGGTAGGCACTGCACGGAGGCGACCCAGGACGGGTTGATTCGATGTTGAGTGTCAGAGAGTGACAGGCGAGAAGAACGTTGCCAGAGCCGGATGTTGGTGTCGGGTACCCGATCGAAAAGAGATCGGTACTTACTTGATACTTGATGGGCTACAGCTCTTCAATGAACCTACGCCGAATGGAGTATCCTTCTCCACTGGACTCGATCTTGGGACAATCGCTTCCAGTCGCCCTGAACATTGAGCGCCCTCAGGTCCTCTTCAAGCTTGAGCTTGAGCTTGAGCTTGATTGACTGCTCGTAGTTGCTACTCCATTATGACCAGATCAGCTGTTCTTGCACAGGGAACCAACAGATGTTTGCTTGGGACTAGCTCACATCTACAATGTACAAGAACTGGTGATCTCATTTGTTAGGTCATACTGGCGCCTGCCAAGTCAATGTAGGGAAGGGGAAGAAATGATGATGCAATCACTCGCCCACTGCAAGCCGAATATACCTCTGCACTTGCCACGAGTTCATGCGGAATTTGTTGGAATTTCTGGGTTAGGTTGGAGAGGCAGAGGTCCGTCTTGGTTAACGAGCTGCCAATGTAATAGATAGGAGAAGGTAACTGATGGAATTTCTAATTGGATGTAGGAAACGAGCTCTATAAGTTCATTTCCAATTCTAGCAGATTACTGTTAGAATACTCAAATTGAAGGTATAGGAATAGTAATGGAAACGGTATGGAAGTCCATTTCCAGTTCTAGCGATTGCTAGAACATGAGAAATAAAGAGAAAGATACAAAGTAGGAAAATGGAACGGACCTGGGATTGAATTCACGACCTCCTGCGTATGAGGCAGAAGCAGTAGCCATACTACTACCAAGCCCGCTTCGAAACATGAGAAATCACGCACTGAACTGATTATTTTTATTACCGGCCGCGCAATGCAGAACACAACATTTCGTCCGACCACGCGATCGTTCTGCTGTCCGAAACAAGAGAGATCACGCACTGAACTGATTATTTCCTACTACCGGCCGCGCAATGCAGAACACAATATTTCGTCCGACCACTCAATCGTTCTGCTGTCCGAAACATGAGAGATCACGCACTGAACTGACTATTTCCATTACCGGCCGCGCAATGCAGAACACAACACTTCGTCCGACCACGCGATCGTTCTGCCGTCCGAAACAAGAGAGATCACGCACTGAACTCATGAGCGTCCTCAAGTCCTCTTCAACTGCAAAAAGCCATCGTGTATGCGGCCTTCCACGAAGCCTGCGGCCTCTTCCGGGTTCTCTACTAAATATTATCTTCGCTTGACGTTCTTCCGGCATACGAACAACGTGACCAGCCCAGCGTAGTCTGCCGTGTTGTATAAGCTTAATAATATCCAGCCCTTAATATACCTGGTACAATTCGTGATTCATGCGACGCCGCCAGATACCGTTCTCTTGTTTACCGCGGAGTATTGTCCCCAGCACCTTACGCTCAAACACTCCGAAAGCTCTCCGATCAGCTTTCTTTAACGTCCATGTCTCATGGCCGTAAAAGCCACCGGAAGTAGAGATGCGCGCCGATCCGATATTCGTCGGCGGCGGCGGCGTTTGTCAGAATTTTGGTCGGCGGCGGCGGCGCGGCGACGGCGTTTTCGGCGTCACACCGAAAGCCATTTTAGCCGGCGGCGCACATTGGAACAACTCAGAAAAAAGACGGTCAAAACCTTATTTTGGCGTTTAATACAGATTTAGATCCATGATGTTTTCATATAATGTGTTCAAAAAGCTGCCCGACAAAATCTAGAGCGTGAAATCCAGTATTATGTTTTAATGCGATACCGAGCAAAAAAAAATTTTAATATTTTTTTTTTGTTCGGGTTTTTGACAATGTTTTAGAATATTGTGTTCTGAGAAATTTTGTTGAAGATACTGTATGTTTTTCTCCTAATTTTAAGCGTTGAATCGTTGTTTTTCGATATTGCAGTCTTAAACTAATTTAAAATTGATTTTCAATGTTTTGAAATTAAATATACAACGCTTTGACACGTTTTGTATAACAAAACATTGAATAGCACTGACGTACGCTAATCTGAAGATAGTATGGCCTTTTTTATTGACATTTCTATCAAATGGAACAAATTTATCGGAAAAATAGGTCAATATCATGAAAAAATATCACCCATATTGGCACATTTTGGCAGCTAGATTTACGTTATTCAGAAAGCCTATTTTATATAGAAGAAGCCAGTGACTAAAACTCAGTAGGGTCTGATGAGGCTCATTGATTTTTGTTCCAATTTTTTAAAGTGTTATTTTCAAAAAAAAAGGTTTTGTTTCACCTGTATCCAGTTTGTACTAAAAATAGTACTAAACATTGTATAGCCCCCGCTCACAAAGAGCATTCTCCTTCCCTTAAGATATGGAAGAAAGAAATATGCGCTCAAAAATGACTGACTGACTGAAACCCCAATCAGAAAGATCATATTATCTGAAAACGATTGTATATTAGTGCCATTTTTTTATTTTATTGACATAAAACGTGTTTGATATGTTGTATATTTATTTTAAAAATACTGAAAATCGATTTTATATGAGTTTTGGACAGCAGTATCGAAAAACAACAATTTTCGCTAAACTTTTCAAAAGGACCTAAGTAACATTTTTTCATGAATTAATTTGAGCACTGCAATCAAAAGCTTTTATGTTGTTCAGTTGATTGCGCTATTCAAATGAAATTCATGAAAAAAATGTTACTTAGGTCCTTTTGAAAAGTTAAGCGCGAATTAAACCTTTAAAATTAAGAAGAAAACATACGTATCTTTAGCAAAATTTCTCAACACACAATATTCTAAAACATTGTCAAAAACCCGAACAAAAAAAATCGTGTAAAATTTTTTTTGCTCTGGGTGTCGCAATTAAAACATACAGTGGGTTTCACGCTCTAAATGTTGTCGGGCAACTTTATGAACACATTCTATGAACAAATCATGGATCTAAATCTGTATTAAGCACCACAATGAGGTTTTGACCGTCTTTTTCAGAGTTGTTCCATTGTGGAGCGGCGGTGGCGTGAATCGGCATGGCGATTTTTTTATCACGTTTCTTAAATTTATTTTTGCATTTTTTGGGATATTTTCAAGACATTAAAGGAAGAATCTTTTTGAATTTCGCATAAAAAATCTAATGAACTTCTCCAGAAAATTCTTGCCAGTTGAATATCTCCGCTTTATGTTATTCTTTCAGCGGTTTTTATTCTTATCCAAGGAGATACAATGGCCAAAAATCAATTGGACATTGTCTCAGTGTCCGAAATTTTACGTGGGCAGGCTTTATTGTCCAAAAGAAATTCTTGGGAAATTCCATTGACCGAAAGCGACATACACATTTAGTTTTTATTTCTGTAGCTCGGCAAAAATCCGCACAGCCGTGCGCCAGCAAAATAAATAACTGATATTCCTGCAAAAATGGCGTTTGTTAGCTGATTTTCGGCAATCTATTTGCTGATTACCAGCAGTTTTGACAGAAATCTCGGCAAAAAACATGTTTGCTGGGGAGCGGCTGTGCGATTCTCGGCAAAAGTTAAACATTTTGCTGAGATCCCGGTAAAAAAATTAAGTGTGTACGGCTGAACTGGTGAATTGGCCGAAAAAGTTGTTTGGCCGAATATGTCATCAGACCGAAAATGTTGTTTGGCCGAAATGGTCGTTTGACAGAATGGGTCATTCGGCCAAAAATATCGTTTGGGTTAGGTTATACGACGGTTATATATTTTTGAACAGACCCTTATTGCATAGAGAAAATACTTAAAAATGTTGAAAATTGTTTATTTCCTGTAAAATAATTTAAAATACACTAATGCATAATAATTTATTGTAACGTGTTTTAAATCCCACCAATTTTTTTTTCTCAAAAAACTGTTTGTTACGCGTTACGCATACGTTAGTTCTGGAATTTGTTACAGATTGTTACGACGGGGTGAGGGGTTCTCAAAAACAACGTTTTTCGCGTGACGTAATATTTGAACAGACCTACTGAACGGGTAATTTGCAGTTTTTAAACACCCATCATACTTAACAAAGAGCAACGAAATATTGGACAAAATTTAAAAATTTGTTCTAATAAATCAGACTACATACTGGCCATTAAGTCAAAAGTTATCTAGCCAAATCTCATTAAGCCGCATTGAACGTTTATCCGAAACTGTTATCAGGTCGAAAATGGTTTGACCAGAAATGTAGTTTGCCGAAAGCGACATACAGTCAAAATGGACATTGAGCCGAAATGTTTTTTTGGCCGAAAAAATCGTTTAACCGAAAATGCTGTTTGGCACGAATGGCCAAATTTTCTATTTGCTTTCAGCCAAACTACATTTTCGGTCAAACCAGTTTTGACCTGATACAAGTTTCCGTTAAATGTTTAGTTTTGCTAATTGGTACATGGCTAGATGTCCTTTGGCCTAAGGGTTAGTATCGACTCAAAAATAGAGAGGCTACGGAATTTTGTTAAATGGTCAATTGACAAAAAGTCTAATTAACCAAACGAGTGACCATTTTTGATCATATTACCCGTTTAGTCCGAAGTTCAGTGTCATTGATATTTGGCCGTATGACCCGTTGGACCGAATTACATTTTCGGCCAAATGGACCATTCTGTCAAAAAAAACCATTTCGCTTAACGGCATTTTTGGCCAACGATTATTTTGGGCAGATGACCAACTAGCAAATGCCTTTTTCGACCAAGTTACCAGTTCAGCCCGTCAGTCGCTTTCGTGTTAAATAATCTAGATTGGCAAAGTCAACGTTAAAGCGTCCCTTTCACCAGTCACAATTTCTGTGTAACTTTCAAAGAATTCTCAACATATCCTGAATAAGAACTTTCCGTTGATATTCCGAATATTTTCCTGTAGAAATTTGGAGCAGCTCCCCGTGAAAACTCTGAAGAGATTCGCATGTAAATTCGAAACAGTTTTCCTTGGTAAATCCAATAAGGGCTCCTCTTGGTAATTCTATAATGTCCATTCCAAATGTTAATTTCGACCAAAGAGCATATTCGGCTATTACGCTATTGTGTACTTATTTTGTTATCGGAAACCAATGTCAAAATTAATTTTCGATTTGCTCTCATCGACAGCAGCAATAGTTTTTTACTTGATTCACAGTAAGACTTTTCCGCAAAACGACCAAAAAGATATCAAATTAAGTAAACATAATCGATGATTTCACAACATTAAAACAAATTATTGATTTGCTCTCAAGCTTTGCTCGGGTAGACTTCTATCAAATAGTCTTTTCGTTTTAACAACATATTCCGCCGAACAACTTTCAGCCTTGCGGCCTGCGGCCAAATGGATTTCTGCCAAACGACTGTTTGCCATTCAAAAATTTAATTTCATTGAGATTTTTTTTAAATTTCAACGGGAAATCCTTTGCAATTTTCACACGAAATTTTGCTTAGTTTCTACGCAGAGCTTTTCGAAATTTGAACAAGAAATTGTATGGGAATTTTCTTGGTAATCATTGGTATCTTCACGAAAAATTCTCTGAAGTTTCAACGTGATGTGTAGAGATCAATCAGGAAATTCTACGGAAATTTCACTAAATCTGCGGAATTTCCACTGAAAATTCTGCGAACTTCTTCAAATTTAAATCGGCGTGGAAAGTCTATAGATCAACGGCGTGACAAATTTGAATCGGCAGCGCGCCGATGCAAAAATGTCGGCGGTGTGCCAAAACTGTCGGCGGCGGCGGCGTGGCGTGGCGGCGCACACCTCTAACCGGAAGAATCAGAGCAGTATACAGCGCGAGTTTTGTTTTTGTTTGCAGACTACGGGACTTAAGCTGGTTACGAAGTCCTTAATAAGCCCTATTGCAGCTGCAATACGCCTTTTCACCACGCGGATAATATCATTATCGCACGTCAGTAATGTTCCAAGATACACAAATTCTTCCACCACTTCAAATTTTTCACCATCCAGCACCATTTCACTACCACTAATGAACCCACGTTGATTGCCAGCGACCATGTACTTCGTTTGCTGATATTGATCGTGAGTCCAATCCTCGCTGTCTCCCTCTTAAAAGGCGTAAAAGCCTCTTCCGCGGCACGGCGATCAATCCCGATAATATCGATATCGTCCGCAAATCCCAGGAGCATATGCGATCTTGTGATAATGGTACCGCTTCTTTGCACGCCTGCTCTCCTAATCGCTCCCTCTCGCGCTATATTGAACAGTAGATTCGAGAGTAAAACACCCTGCTTTAATCCACCTAAGGTAACAAATGACGTCGATATTTCATCCGCAACTCTTACACTTGATTTCGATCCGTCCAACGTTATACGAATCAGCCGTATCAGTTTCGCCGGAAAACCATGTTCTAGCATAATTTGTTATAATTCATTCCATTTCACTGAATCGTACGCCGCCTTGAAATCAATAAACAGATTATGTGTCTGCAAGTTGTACTCGCGAAATTTATCAAGGATTTATCTCAGGGTAAACATTTGATCCGTCGTTGATCGGCCCTCACGAAAACCTGCTTGGTATTCGCCGCCGACGAAGGACTCTTCAAGCGGTCTCAATCTGTTTAACAGAATACGGGACATAATTTTGTACGCCGAATTCAGGAGGGTTATTCCTCGGTAATTGGCGCACTTTAGTATGTGCCCTTTCTTAAAGAGAGGGCTAATGAGGCCGTCCAACCAGCTAGCAGGCATTTCCTCGTCTACCCATATTTTCGACATAATGTGGTGCAGAACTTCATAAAGCTGCTCACTGCCATGTTTGAGAAGTTCAACCGAGAGCTGGTCCTTCCCCGCAGCCTATTTGTTTTTCAGCTCTTTAACAGCTTTTTTAACCTAATCTAGTGTAGGTGACTCCACAGCTTGTCCATCTTCGCTAATATTTATTTTGTTCACCGATACACCGTCACTTCCACTATTCAACAAAGTCTCGAAGTGTTGCTTACACTTGGCAGCCACTTCGGTTTTATCTGTCGGCAAATTCCCTAGTTGGTCGTTGCACATGACGGGAGATGGTGCTGTCTTTCTCCGCACGCCATTGACAGACTCATAAAACCTCCGCATATCGTTCTGCTCCATTGTTTCTTGCGCTTCGCTAATCACTTTTTCTTCGTACTCTTTCTTCTTCCTGCGGTGGGTTCGTTTTTCGGCTGCTCCTGCTTCCTTGTATCGATATCAGCGAACGATGCGTTACAATATCCAGCGATTTTCGGCGGAAGGAGTATCGGCCGAGTACCGCCAGAAGCTCGACGAACGGAACATACTGTAGTGCACCAATTACCGAAGAATAACCTTCCTTAATTCGGCGTACAAAATTATGTCTCGTATTCTGTTCAACGTCGGCGAATACCAAGCAGGTTTCAGTAAGGGTCAATCAACGACGGATCAAATGTTTACCCTGAGATAAATCCTTGATAAATTTCGGGAGTACAACTGGCAGACACATAATCTGTTTATTGATTTCAAGGGGGCGTACGATTCAATGAAACGGAATGAATTATGGCAAATTATGCTTGGACATGGTTTTCCGGCGAAACTTGATAACGTTGGACGGATCGAAATCAAGTGTAAGGGTTGCGGATGAAATATCGACGTCATTTGTTACATTAGATGGATTAAAGCAGGGTGATGTACTCTCGAATCTACTGTTCAATATAGCGCTCGAGGGAGCGATTGGTACAACTGGTGTGCAAAGAAGCGGTACCATTATCACAAGATCGCATATGCTCGTGGGATTTGCGGGCGATATCGATATTATCGGACTGCATCACCGTGCCGTGGAAAAGTCATTTGTACCTTTTAAGAGAGAGACAGCGAGGATTGGACTCACGATCAATACCAGCAAAACGAATTACATGGTCGCTGGATGGTGAAAAATTTGAAGTGGTAGACGAATTTATGTATCTTGGAACATTAGTGACGTGCGATAATGATGTTACCCGCGAGATGAAAAGCCGTATTGCAGCTACAAATAGGGCTTATTACGGACTTCGTAAACAGGCTAAAACCCGTAGTCTGCAAATGAAGACGAAATTCGCGCTGTATACTATTCTGATTCTTCCCGTGCACTATGGGGCCTCTCCATACAAACAGGCGAACAAAAATATTTTCTTTCTTCTTTCGAACTTATAATATGCTTTGATGTTGCCATAACAGGGAAATGTTGTTCAGCAAGAACCTCAGTCATTTGGCGACTAAATTTTGAAAAGGGCCTAATATTTTGACTCTTTAAAAAACATATAAATCTGAAAACGAATTTGAATTTTTATTCACAAAATATCAAGAACGAATAGGAAGGAACTATTATTATAGTAGAATATTGTGTTGCTATGACGCACATTACGGAAAAAGACAAGTTTTGGGCCAGAGGCGTTTTTTTTCAAATAGCTTTTTCTCAAAATGTCGCAAGTTTGCGCAAAATATTCCGTGAAAATCGGAATGCGCACATCCCAAATATAATCCCCAACTAAATATCTCCAAGGGGAAATGCGGGTAAAAAAGTGACTGAATTTAAAAGTTAAAAATGCCTCTATTTTTCAATGTTTTGTTCGTACTTAGATTTTTTTAAATATTTTTTTCATAATATCACGATTTTTGTTAGTACGATGTGAATGCTCTTCCAATTATCATTACAATGCTATAATAAACCCTGGTATCGTGTCAGAAAAATCCTTTCAAAAACTGGCATGAAGTGAAGCAAGATTTTGAAGAGAAAATCCTCGTTTTTTACCTTTTCTCAACTTTGATAACTAATATTTGAATAACTATAACTCGTAGGGATCTGAAATTGTGGGGTTTTCTTATCTTGTGTATCTACTTTCGAAAAAAATAGTGAAAGTCGATTTTCTGATTAATGTTCGCCTAAACCCCCATAGTGCGGTGGTTTTATACGGCTATGAAACATGGCTGATCGGAGAGTTTTCGGAGTGTTTGAGGGTAAGGTGCTGCGGACAATACTCGGCGGTAAACAGGAGAACGGTATCTGGCGGCGTCGCATGAATCACGAGTTGTACCAGGTGTATAAAGGGCTGGATATTATTAAGCTTATACAACACGGCAGACTACGGTGGGCTGGACACGTTATTCGTATGCCGGAAGAACGTCAAGCGTATAATATTTAGTATAGAACCCAGAAGAGGCCGCAGGCTTCGTGGAAGGCCGCGTACACTATGGCTTTTTACAGTTGAAGAGGACCTGAGGGCCCAGGATCGAGTCCAGCGGAGAAGGATACTCCATTCGGCGTAGGTTCATCGAAGAGCTGTAGCCCATCAAGTACAAGTGAGTACCGTTCTCGAAGTTCTATGCAAAGTTATCCTAGCCCGGATTCAGGAGAAGATCGATGCGACTCTCCGGCGGCAGCAGGCCGGATCCCGTGCCGGAAGATCCTGGGCGGAGCATATTGTCACGCTCCGTATCATTTTGGAGCAAGTCAACGATTTTCAAGCGTCCCTTTACTTGGTATTCAATGACTCGAAAAAGCTTTCGCCGTCTCTAAACACCGCAACGGAGTTAAAATTCATCAAAGGATTATGTTTTTACAGAACTTCAAAGTTCAACTTTGAAAAACCGTTTCAACTATCCCCGGTGTAGCATATAGCTTGAGGAATCACAAATAAGTTTTTGAAATTATTTTTATATATTGTGATTGCTTCCGAATTCTGATGCATAATGCTCGCTTCACATTAATATATTATATCATCGGAACAATTCAACGTGAGTGCATCAGAAGATATTTCCTTCGAAAATTCGAACTTTGCGTTACACTACTATTTTCCTATATGCATTTATTTAAGAGAAAATATTTTTGAATATACGTTAAAATAAGATCCTAGAATCTCTTTTTTTTATTATTTTTGAATAGCGAATTTTAATTGATTGCCTCCATGCCCATTGAGCGACTTGTTGGCATTGTGAAGGGGAAACGCATAAATCGTTGTTTCATTTTGTTGGTTTCTGTTGCTACCGAATTATTTGTCTCCAGAAAATACGATGACTATAGATTCTGATTATAATACCATTTGAATTCATTTCAGAATCGAAAACAGATTCTGTTCATGACTTTCAAACACGATCATAAACGGCCTCTATTCAAAATTTCAAACAAACTCAAACTCAAACTCAACTCTATTCAGAATCACGAACAGGTTCTCTTCTGTTTAAAATTCCGAACGGATTGTGTTCAGAGTCCCTAACGGATTATTTTCAGAATCTTAAACGGATTCTGTTTAGAATCCCAAACGGGTCCTGATCAGAATTCCAAATGGATTCTGTTTATTACGTTCGAATTTTTTTCACAATCCCAATAAGATTTTTCTCAAAACCCCTTTCAAGAACAATAAACCTCGAGCATTTAAAACATTAGATCGAAATCACAGAATCGGTCGACATATGGTCATTGGGCTAAAACAGACCATTAATAGATATTTTTCTATCCAACGTAGCTATGGTGAATAATCAATTTCTTGTGTTCTCAGATCTCAGGTACTCAGCCACGGCGATAAACTTGTAGAATGAAATTTCCTTTACAAGTACATTATTTTATTTGAAAAAGACTACAAAAGGAATACAACATATTGTTCGAATATACAATATTCTGTAATAAGGAGAATATGAACTAAAAACAAATTTCATAAATATACTGCGGCCCTTCAATAGCTCAAAATTTATGTACTGACTTTAATAGTAAGCATGCTGGGAACCACACTGTCTTAAATCAATCATGTCCAGTGTTTCATATATTATTTTGCTATCACATCACGTTTATTTATTATTGAGATATTTTGCCTGCTCCGGGTCTACGCGTATTCGGACTAGGGGTGGTCTTGACCTTTTGGAGACCAGTAGGATATATTTGAAACGGCCTTATAGATGTAATCCCAAGTAACATTTTAAGTACCAAAATGTTACTAGGGATAATAATCAATCGTAACTGTATTCTGCCAAATGGCATTCCGTTGGAAAGTTCTAAAGCTGTTTCAGTGGTAAGAAAGAACGCCAAAACCGAGTTTCTACAATTTGATCCATATCTGGAAATTTAGAAAAGATGAAAACTGAAGCTGAAAAAGCTTGTGAAATTATATAATTCATCGCTAGACACAGTTTTCGATGATGTTTCTAGGTACCATTTTCCATACCATATAGAGCTTGGCACCTCCAAAACGTTGACCAATTAGGCTAACAATTTTATTCAGACTATCGGGCATCAAATAGAACGGAACAAAAGGGCGGCCCATCGAAAAATTTGAAACTAGTTTTTTCATACATATACTGCACACTGAGTTTTGACAGTGTGTAATAATCTTTATTTAGCCGTATAATTTTATATCTTTTTCAATGCTCTATATGTGCATCGATTTCTAATGGATTCAATCAATAACAAATTCAAGTGTTGCGTTATTACATTTTGTTCTGTTTACATGTCGTGATTTAATCATTTTTCTATGCGCAGGTTGATTTGTTGATTTGTTCCTAGTTCAAAGTAGAGATGGCCATCCGGTTTGATATTGAGCACAAAACATCATGCTACTATAGCACGCTAACTTCCCACAATATAAAATTGGTTGTACGGAATGAATGGATATACACTTCCCTAAGAATGTAGCGAAAAAAAGCATGATGATGAATAACGTCCGCAGGTGTGCTGCGGTCGATCAACCAAATTCCCTAACATGAAGCTACACAACCAAGTGAGGCGGAAAGTTCCTTGCACCAACTTTGGAAAACACTTTTGGTATCTACGCCATCTTTCCCTCTGGCCATGCAGAAGAGAGAACTACTAAGGATAACTTCCGAACTTAGAATGAAAGTTTGCAATTGCACCCAAGAGGAGTTCAGTTCCGTCGTGATGTTTGGTATATGTTGGAATGGATGGTAAGCAGAGTCGCTGATCAGAAAGATGCCAAATTGAACAAAATCCCAAATATGTTTCGCTTTTCTTAAAGGTTTTAATCAACAATATCAGAATCAATCGAAAAGCATACTGATTATGTGGAGATAGTTAAGAGGAAGCTCAGTGGCGCGAAAGCCGATAAAATGCACCTGTGGCGCGCTTCCCGATTTTTAGAATTTTTAGGAAAGGAATTTCAAAATTCTAAACAAATCCACCTTCTTTATTAGATCCTAAGAGCTAAATTTACGTTGAAAAATATTTTCGATATATGAAAATTTGGGAAAACTGGACTCTCGACAAAATGGAAATTTTGACCGAAAAAAGTATCCCGGACCGAACTAGTTTTATGTTTGCACAACATTCTCGGCCAGATATACCAAATTTCTCGATGAAATTTTATATCTCGTTGCGTTCTTCTACTCACAACGATTCGATTGGTATATAAATTTTACCATATTCCATGGGAAAATGTCGGAAATTAGAAGCATTTTCCTGAAAGATTGTTGAAAATTTTCATCTCTCACGCTGATAAACGATGATCGCGCGATGGCGAAGACACAAAGCCACGCATAGAACAAAGATCTAAAATATTACAAAGATTTTGCCTTGCCTCTCTATATCAGCGAAAGGCTGACAGAGCATTAGATCGCCTACCCGGAAGCATGGTGCGTCTCGAATCAAAAAGAGTTGTGTAAAATATTGCACCAAGCGGTGATGTGGAGGTGATATGCGCAATGAGGCTTCAGGGCGTATTCTGTTTAGCGATAATGTATTTTTTATTTTTTTTTTTGGGTAGTACAATGTCTTTGACCAAATCTGCAGAGGACAAAGACAACACTGGAATAAATTTTATATCTACCAAGTATAATGAAGTATTTTTGTGTGAGCAGTTATTTGTAAATTCCAGAACAAAACAGAAATCATGTTAACATATTATCATTTTATACAGAAAAATTGACAACTTATAAATTTTATCCATTATCATGAACCGATTATTTTAGAAGCGCGACAGGCAATTATTGTACATACTGTTGTTTTCGTTCCGGAAATTTACATGTTGCGAGAATGAGTTTATCATAGCATTTGGAAGAAATTACAATGTTGTTGTCATTGGCAATGTTTCAGTTTCTCATTTGCTGATGCTCTGCAAATGAATCATGAATCTGACTCAGTCACTCATGTGTCTTGAGATACAGAAGCCAACGTAAAAGATTTCCATCCTTTTCGGCTGCTCGCTCTACCCTTGATCTGGGCCTAAGTCAGATTCCTGTAGACTTCCAAATCATTTCTTTATCGAGGCTTCGTCGCTACGAGCCTCTGGATCTACTCTCTGCTGCAATATCTTGCCTGAATTCCAGTTCACAACCTGATTTCAGATTTCGTCTCCCGCTTTTTCGTAATGTCTGGCCAACCCACCTCCATTTCCCAACAAAAATTTTAGCTGAACAAAGCTAGTTTTTAGCTTGGAGGGAGACTATTTTTGGTCAGCATAAACGCTTTACTCACCTCCAATGTTTGTTGGGTTTACGCTTCTAGAATTTCTGTTGATATTGGTTTTTGAAAGCATTGTCGATGAAGGTCCGAAATTCTAAAACGTAGACATCAGTTGAGGAATACTACTACCCGCGAAGAAATTTATGTGTGGTGAAATTTAGTGCATTGGCTAATATCTTCTTGAGTCTGTGTACTCCTTTGTCAAATGGATTCCGCCACCCGACGCCTCCTGTCTGGCAACCGAATATTGCAAGTTTTCGATCTCCTCTACCTTTGCCCGGTTTCTGTAAAGTTGGAGGGGTTATTGATTTTGAATTTTGTTGACTTTGATTGTGAGACCTGCTGTAAAACAAGCATTCGGACAGGAATCGTTCTGCTTCTCTGCATACCAGAGCGGCGTTGCGCTAGTAAAGTAACATCATCCGGTGCTTCATAGTAAGAGGATGTCAGAGCATCCCACAGTTCGGTACACGGTCAATTACACCCCACTATAAATCTCAAGTCGACAACGATGAGGATGATTGGCGGAGATGGTATACACACATCATTGACCCTCACCTCCAGCGACTACCCTTTGATTTAGGGGTTGACAGGGCTCCCGCGTTATTAGGGAATAATTCTCCAGCCGAGACCGAGATAGGTTTTACACTTACACGAGAGACCAAGCCTTTGAAAAAATCAGGAACGTTTTTTCCAAATCGCTGTATCTAAGCCGTTAGTAAACCGATTTGAATAATTTTACCAAGGAGTCACTTAAATTTTCTCTCGCCCACCAAAGATTTGGTTCTGAGACGTTGAGACCTTCGTGATCAGATCAAAATGAGCCCACCCTTGATTCCTCAAAACATGTAAAGCAAGTTCCTAATTTTCATGCCACAAATTGCAATGGTAGGTGTTCCACAAGGTCTTCAACTCGATGTTTATAAAGTTGATATATGCAAGGAAATGACGGACTTTTCGGAAGGTTTTGTTCTATTATTGTCAGAGGGGTTTTGTTGACCAAATTTTTATGGAATTTGGCCAAAAAAAGTTCCTTTGAAATTATGCCAAAGAATGTTTAGGCATTAAATTAGAAAATAGAAAACCCTGACAATAATAGAAAAAAAAGCATGTCGAACCGACATTTTCCCTAACATGTAAAGATAATATTTAAGAATCCGTATGATTTTTAAAGTTGTTTTCTTCACAAATTTGTTCAAAGAGAGAGGTCAAAGCAGAAGCTGTCGCCAGATCGTATTATTTTGGAAGTCATCCGCTTGGCAGAGCTAGTTTTATGTCAATATTCGCTGGGTTGGATATTGTGGAATCCGTGAGATTTAGAAAGTTGCCGTTTTAATCTTCTACAAATTTGATCAAGAGGTCAAAACGAAGCTAATGCAAATCATATTATTTCACTTAGCTCCATCCACTTGAGGTGGCGCCAAGTGTGTATATGGGAATAAGCGTTTGGTTTGGATATTGCTTGGAATCCCTAAGAATTAGAGAAAGTTGCCATTTTCTACTGGGAGAATTTGTTCTGGAGGAAAAAAAAACTGGTTGAAGATCATATTATTTTTGGAACTCATCCGCTTGGCGGCAGAGCTTTAAATAATCGAATATTTTACAGGTAGAAGCTCATCGGCCTTCTTTTTGTCACCCTCACTTCGTAACATATTCCATATTCGGCTGAACACTCACAATTTCCGATCGAATATAAGTCAGTGGAGTATTTATTTAGATTTCGTAAATTAATCAATTACTGTAAAATATGATGTAGGACCGTTGGATTTAGCCGGAAGGGGCCCCAGGGCCGACAGTATGTGGGGGCCCCAAATGTACAAAAGGTTGGTTCTGGTACATAAGATTTGTGGGGGCCCAGGGCCACGGCCCCCTGCCCCCCATAAATCCGGCCCTGGATGTTTAAAAACAATAATCTACTTAGATCCCCGACCCCGGGTTTAACTGAGGGACATTTTTGCACTTGAAAGTAAAAATAAAACAAGCGCTAATTAGTGTTTTCTTCGAACGCAGTGACCATTCTCAGTGCATCAATCATATGAATAAATCTGCGGGAGAACAAAACTGAAGTAAAGTCATTCTATGTTTTTGAATAGCTTCATGCGACGTTTCGTCAAAATTCGGGCAACGAGATTGCTTTCATGCTGGAGGTGAATTTTTTATGCTCTCGCTAGGTGGAGCTAATGTATGTGGGAATAAGCGTTGGGTTAGATATCGTGGAATACATAAGATTTTGGCAACTTTCATCTTCTTCAGAATTTGTTCAAGAGGTCAAAACAGAAACTGTCAAAGATCGTATTGTGTTACTGAAAGTCCTCCGCTTGGCGGCGCAAGTGATTATCATTACTCGATCCGTTTGACCGATATCCAAGCTCCTTTGGGATATCTTCCAAAAAATACCACTGGAAATACCTCCGAGGTTTATCTGGATATTCAACTAGAAGTTCCTTCGGGAATTCCTTTCTGGAAGTTCTTCAGATAACTCCTTCGGTAGTACACACAGAAGTTCTTCGAAAGTTCCTGGCCGGAAGTTCCTTTGAAGTTCTTACGAAAGTTTATATTGAAGGACTTCGATGGATGTTCACTTAAGAAAGTTTCTTCTGGAAATTCCTCCGAAAGTTTTTCCACGAATTCTTAAAAGAATTTCTACGGAAGTTCCTTTTGGATGTTTCCTTACGGATGTTTCTTTAGGAAGTTCCCTGGAAATGCATTACGGAAGCTCCTCCGGAAATTCCTTCCGAAGTTCTTTCGGAAATTCCTCTAGAGTCATTCGAAATTCGTCCAGGGAGTTTCTTTTGAGTTCCTCTGGGAAGTTCCTTCAGGAATTCTCTCGGTAGTTCCTTCCGGAATTCCCTCCTGAAGTTACCTATGGGAATTCCCTCGCAAGTTTCCTTCTACAACTCCACCGTAATTTTTCGGAAATTCCCTTAGGAACTGCTATCTGCCAGGAAAAAATCCGAGAGGAGTATATCCGAGAATTCCTCTTGACGTTTCTTCCGGGAATTACTCCGCAAGCTCCTTCGGAAATTCCTCTGGAAGATTTTCAGAAAATCCTTTGAGAATTTCTACCGAAGCTCTTTTGGAAGTTCGTTACAGGAGTTTCTTAAGGAAGTTCCTTCATGAATTCCTTTCGGAAGTATCATCAGGAACTATCTTCGGAAGTCGCTTCAGCGGGAATTCCTCCGGAAGACTAGTGCAAGAATCTCAATCTGGAATTACCTTCGAAATTCCCTCCGGAAGTTAGGAAGTTCCTTCAGGAATTCCTCCGGAAGTTCCTTCGCGAATTCCTCCGGAAGTTCCTTTTCCGGGAATTCCTCCAAGGGAGTTCGAACTTCCAGGAATTCCTCGAAAGTTTACTTTTCGGAATACCTCCGAAGTTCTTTTCAGGAATTTCTCCGGAAGTTACTTCCAGAAGATTTCTCCGGAAGTTCTTCAGGAATTTCTCCGAAGTTTCCTTCGGGAATTCCTCGGAAGTTCCTTCGAATTCCTCCGGAAGTTCCTTCGAATTCCTCGAGATGTGTCTTCAGCAATTCTTCCTGAAGGTTTCTTCTGGGAATTCCTCGGAAGTTCCTTCAGAAGGAACTCTTTCGGATGTTCATTTCAGGAGGAATTCTTTCAGGAATTCCTTCGGGAACTCTTTCAGAGTTTCACGCTAATGAGATTCTTTCGAAAGTTCACTCCGTGAATTCTTTCAGGGAGTTCCTTCAGGAATACCCGAGGTTCAACTTCATGAACTACTTCGGAGTTCATTCAGGAATTCCTACGGAAGTTCCTCCGGGACTTCCTTCGAAATTCATCCGAATGTTCAATCAGAAATTCTTCGGGAAATTCCGTCAAAATCCTCGGAATTTCCATCTGGAATTACTCCGGAAGTTCTATCGAGGAATCTCTCCGGAAGTTCCATCAGTAATTCCACCAGAAGTTCCATCAAGAATTCCTCCGGAAGGTTCCATCAGGAATTTACTCCGGAGGTTCCATTAGGAATTCCTCGGAAGTTCCATCAAGAAATTCCCTCAGAGTTCCATCAGGAATTCACTCCAGAAGTTCATCAGAGATTCCTCCAGAAGTTCTATCAGGAATTCCTCCAGAAATTCCTTTAGAAATTCAACTTCGGAAGTTCCTTCAGGAATTCCTCCGAAAGTTCCTTCAGGGAATTCCTCCGGAGGTTCCATCAGGAATTCCTCCGGAAGTTCCGTTAGGAATTCTCCGGAAGTTCCATAAGGAATTCACTCCAGAAGTTCCATCAGGAATTCCTCCAAGTTCTATCAGGAATTCACTCCAGAAATTCCTTTAGAAATTCCTTGCAGAAGTTCCATTAGGAATTCCTCGGAAGTTCCATCAGAAATTCTCCAGAAGTTCCACCAAGAATTTCCTCCAGAAGTTCCATCAGGAATTCCTCCAAGGATTCTATCAGGAATTCCTCCAGAAGTTCCTTTAGGAATTCCTTCGGAAGTTCCTTCAGGAATACCTCCGAAAGTTCCTTTCAAGGAATTCCTCGAAAGTTTCCTTCCCAGAATTCCTCCGGAGGTTTCATCAAAGAAATTTCGCTTCGGAGGTTCCATCAGGAATTTCTGACGAGGTTCCATCAAGGAGACTTTCTACCGGAAGTTCGCTTTGGAAATTCCTCCGGAAGTTCCTTGGCAGAATTCCTCCGGAAGTTTCCTTTAGAAATTCCTCCGGAAGTTCCTTCAGGAATTCCTCTTCAGGAATTCGTCGGAGTTCGGTTTCCTTCAGGAATTCCTCTGGAAGTTGCTCCAGGAGTTCCTCGGAAGTTCCTTGCAAGAATTCCTACGAAAGCTCCTTGAGGAATTCCTCCGTGAGTTCATTCAGGAATTTCTCGGAAGTTCCTTCAGGAATTCCTCCCGGAGGTTCCATCAGAAATTCCTCCAGAGGTTCCATCAGGAATTCCTCCGGAGGGTTTCATCAAAAATTCCTCGGAGGTTCCATCAGGAATTCCTCCGGAAGTTCCTATCGAGGAATTCCTCCGGAAGTTCCTTTGGGAATTCCTCCGGAAGTTCCTTTTGAAGGGATCCCTCGGAAGTTCCTTTGGAGAATTCCTCGGAAGTTCCTTTGAAATTCACTCCGGAAGTTCCTTTGGAATTCCTCCGGAAGTTCCTTTGGAAATTCCTCCGGAAGTTCCTTCAGGAATTCCCTCTGGAAGTTCCTTCAAGAATTCCTCTTTACCAGGAATTCGTCAGGAAGTTCAACTTCAGGAATTCCTCTGGAAGTTGCTTCATGAGTTCCTCCGGAAGTTTCTACAGGAATTCCTGAAAGAGACTCCTTGAGGAATTGCTCCGTGAGTTCCTTCAGGAATTTCTCCGGAAGTTCCTTCAGGGAATTACTCGGAGGTTCCATCAAAAGAAATTCCTCCAGAAGGTTCCATCAGGAATTCATCCGGAGGTTTCATCAGAAACTCCCTCCAAAGTTCCTTCAGTAATTCCTCCAGAAGTTCCTTTAGGAATTCCTCTGGAAGTTTCTTCAGAAATTCCTTTGGAAGATCCTTCAGAAAGTCCCTGGAAGTTCCTTCAGGAATTCCTCTGGAAGTTCCTTCACGAATTCCTCTGGAAGTTCCTTCAGGAATTCCTCAACAGTTCCTTCAGGAATTCCTCCGGAAGTTCCTTCAGGAATTCCTTCAGGAAGTTCCTTCAGGAATTCGTTCGGAAATTATTTCAGGAATTCCTCCGAAAGTTCCTTAAGGGAATTCTTCAGGAAGTTCCTTCGTGAATTTCTCCAGAAGTTCCTTCCAAATTCCTCCGGAAGTTCCTTCGGAATTCCTCCGTCAGTTCCTTCAGCAATTCCTCCGAAGCTCCTCAGGAATTCTTTCGGATGT
>NW_026942421.1:0-34971 GCF_024139115.2 Armigeres subalbatus
GCGCCACCGGGGAGATTTAAGCGCGCCGTTGAAATCATTTTAGTGCCGAAGCCTGGAGGTGGTTTTTAAGGTTAATCCCCATCCCCCCAAATTGTTAGAAGAAAAAAATCCGTCCAAACCCTCAAAAATGTGAAATTTTTTGGCTACGCTGCTGAAAAGACCATGTGGAAAATACATAGCCTTTTCTTACTAGAAATTTAAGGAAGTAATGCCTTCCAATCCATTCATTTCTCTACCATAATTTTCCTTCCCAATTGATAAGAGTATCACAGGTGCTGGAGTTGCGGATCATACTCACGACCAGTACTGCCGAAGGTCGTGATCGTCATATGACTGAGAGCAAAGCGCTTTTTTCTATCTCATGTGACCAAATGAAAGTATCGAGGATCAATTTCGCATGAAAGGCAACGCTGTTCGGTACTCTTCCGGAATCGTATGACTCGTTAATAACAGCTCTGGAAAATCTTGGTGACGATAAATTATCGCTAGACGTGGTAAAGCAACGGCCTCTGGGCGAAGAGGTGAAGCTATTCGATCACTCGGAGGCATCAACACGACTCAAACGAGAAGACAACTGCGTTTGCTGGTGAAAAGAAAGCAGATCGGTTCAAGAAGTTCCTTGGTAAGTGTCATAAGTGCGACAAGAAAGGGCACATGAAGAAGAACTGCCAGCATAAACACAGTGAAGCGAATTCTGCTACTGGATGTGGAAGCAAGGCGATAAGCTTTCTAACTGGTCGTGAAGGTAAACTTCGAACCTGTGATGGATATTTGTGCTTCAAGCTCGACTCCGAATCAAGCGAACACTCTATGAAAGATGCTGCAGTCTTTTCATCTTTGAGCAAGCTGTCAAGCCCAATCATCATCAACGTTGCGAAGGATGGTGAAACTTTGCAAGCACAGAGGAAAGGCATCATCGAAAGTGTGAGTAACAAAGGCGTTCAAATAAAAATTAATGAAGTCCTGTAAATACCGGAACTAAGAAGCAACCTGATATCCGTGAAAAAGCTAGCCATGGCTGGTACAACGGTACTCTTCTGTGGTAGAAAAGGTACATTGCGTTATGATAAGGCGTACCAGAATGGCAGTCTATACGAGTTGAAAGTCAAATTGAATACTTCTTATGCGAATGTATGCCAAGCAGAAGCTAGGGATTTAAGGCATCGTAGACTTGGACATCTAAACCAACAATCAATCTCGGAGCTGATGCAACAAAACATGGTGGAGGGTATTTACACAAAGCCTGAGAAGATCAAATTTTGCGAACCATGTGTACAAGGAAAGCAGTGACGTGAGCCCTTCAACGGTATACATCAACGAGCGACTCGTGTTTTGGAGATGATTTATTTGGACGTCTGTGGTTCCATTGGTTCCAATGGTTCCATTGGTTCCAATTGTTCCATTGGTTCCTTGAAGCACAAATATCGCTCGTTGATGTATACCGTTGAAGGGCTCACGTCACTGCATGGGATGGATCGCGTTATTTTGTTTCATTCATCGATGATTACACTAGCGATTCCGAGAATATGAAGGCAAGACAATATCGAACTAACGGTGGATCAAGGAACATTGTACGGATCAGCCGAGCAAAAAAAAATGTATAAGAATAAAGGCATCCAGATTGAGACGACAGTTGCTTATCCCTCGCAACAGAATGGAGGGGCCGAGCGGTTCAACCGAACGCATATTGAAAACATACTGGTCGAGCAGGAGAAAATGTAAGAGAAATGAGTGACCAAAACAAGTTCCACATTGCCCGAATAATTTGTTATCTTGCTTTCTCTCATATGTTCTCTTGGTCTGTTTCACTTTTAAAACATTAGGTATGATAGTGTTCATAATTTAATCCGATCGTTTCTCGATCATGAGTCAGCTGATTGAGATGCAGCAGTTAGTTAGAAATATACTACCGTGGAGTAAACATCGCCTCTTCGTATCACTGTAATAAAGTGTTTTCTGTTCGCGCAATAAACTTAGGCCAGTTTCTACTAATATCAAGTCCGCCGCGGGTGAAACTTTCTAAGAAGTGTCCGAAGAACCGTAATAGCTTGAACGCGTGAACATTTGGTCCTTTGAGCCGGATGAGCATTCCCGGTAAAGGTTTTCGGACAGCCTGCGTTTTGGAGGAAAAGTGAAAGGTGTTCACGGACAATTCGCACCTGTGATGGACAATTACACTATTGTGACGGTGAATAGTGGACGATTAGTGAATAGTGACACCATTTTCAACACGATTTGCGCCATCACCGATACTTTTTGGCGCCGTCTAAGGCATTTTTGTGGAGCTGTTTTGGACGTACCGGGTGTTGTGTGCGGCCATCGGACGAGGGATAGTGACCTTTGGAAAGCAGATCGAGGCCAGGACGGACATCCGAGTGACTGAGCGAGCAAGAAAAGGGAGTAGAGTGCATGTATGGTGGCGTTATTTGCATGAATAAAACTCTGTGGCTATGAGGCAAATAAATTGATTGATTGCATGTGAGTCCATCTTCTTTTTTTGAGCAATAGCCCTGGTGTCTGCCCGTTAAAGTTTGTTTGGTCTCAGTTTTCGCTGGGATTTTTTTCATGATCTCGTTGGTTACAAGGTTGATTCCCTCTGCTGCTGTCAACTAGGGTAGCCAGTTCTGCCATTACGTGGTCGCGTTGGGTGGTTCGTCGAGTCGATCGTTGTGCAAAGTGAGATAAGAAAGTGCAGTCTTGTGAACTTTGCTTTGCCAGTGCAGTGGAGTGCATTTGATATGAGAACAGTGCTTACCAAGCATTGTTCCAAGTGCTAGTGAAGTGGAAAATGCCAGATCTCAGAACGCTGAGTAAAAAGGAGCATCAGCTCCGGAAGTCGCTTGAAGGAATTCTGCAGTTCGTCGCAAGTTATCAAGCAAGCAGAGATGCGCGACAGGTCTGTGTCCGTCTCGAGGCATTGGAGAGGGTATATGACCAGTTCGTCGAAATCCGTATGCAGATTGAGCTGTTTTTAGAAGACGCAGTCGAAAAGGGTGATGTCCAAGAGGAAGAAGCGTTGACAGTGGCCAACGATAAAGTGAGACAGGAGTTTGAAAACAGCTTTTATTCCCTGAAGACAGACCTGCTGGCCTTCAAAACGGTGGGCTCAAGTGTATCGGCGGGTTCTACAAGTCAGCAGCCGGCATCCCAGTTTGCAAAGGTGAAACTCCCGGAGATAAAGCTGCCATCGTTTAGTGGAAAGATTCACGACTGGGTGCCATACCGTGACAGTTTCCGAAGCCTCATCCACGATAATGTCCTGCTTTCGGATGTCGATCGTTTTACCTATCTCCGTTCTTCTTTAGCTGGCGATGCTCTGCAGGACGTAAGTTCCATTGACTTGTCTGCGGCCAATTATGCGGTAGCATGGAAATCGCTCGAGAGTCGCTACGAAAACAAGAAGCTCATTGTCAAGGCGCATCTTGATGCTCTCTTTGCGGTGGAGAGTCTTAAGAAGGAGAGCTATGGGGGACTCAACCAACTAATAGGCGACTTCGAGAAGAACCTGCAGATGCTTGAGAAGATCGGAGAGAAGCCGTCAGATTGGAGCACCATTCTGGCTTACATGGTGTGTACCAGATTGGACTTGGCGACTTTACGGCAGTGGGAAACCCACCACAACAGCAAGGAAGTGGCGAAGTACAGAGACTTGATGGACTTCCTCAAGAGCCATTGTTCTGTATTGCAGTCTGTGGCGCCAGTCAATCCCGTCAGTTCCAACCAGCAACGATCGTCACGTCCGGCAATTTGCCACACAACAGTGAAATCGGTGGCGAAATGCTGGTTTTGCAACGAGCCGCGCCATTCCGTGTTCCAGTGCGTCAGATTCCAGCGTATGAGCGTGTCGGACAGAATTGAGGCCGCAAACAGGAACAAACTTTGTCAGAATTGTTTATATCCTGGCCATTTTTCCAGAACGTGCGATAAGGGAATGTGTCGTCAGTGTCGTCAGAAGCATCACACACTGCTGCACACTGAACAGTCAAGATCCTCCGATCCACCCACGCAGTCAAGACCTCTGACAGTCAACCAACAACACAGACAGCCACAACAGCGACCTACACCAACGAACCAACAGACTCGGACTGCTAACACTGCCAATACACAAGACTCACACACACAGCCAGCCACAGAACACGCCACCACAAGCCAAACACATGTAGCCCTCCCCATAACACCGACACAAAACATAGTTTTATCCACCGCCTTGGTCAGCATTAGAGACCGCTACGGCAGATCCGTGCTAGCACGAGCACTGCTGGATTCGTGCTCGCAGCACTGTCTAATGACATCAAGTTTCGCTAGCAAACTCAAGCTAGACGAAATGCCAGTCTATTTGGCGATTCAAGGCATTGGATCGTCTCAAATTGCTTCCACCAGGCTGGTTACCGCCGTAGTGAGTCCGAGATCGGTAAATATTTCATCGTTTGCCGAAGAGATGCAGTTCCATGTGCTGCCGAAGCTCACCGTGTCACTGCCTACGGCAAGCTTCTCTGTTACAACGTGGAATCTCCCAGATTCGGCGCATCTTGCGGATCCCAGGTTCTACGAGACAGGACCGATCGATCTTATTATCGGAGCTGAATATTACATGAAACTGCTGAAGGAGGAAAGACGGAAAGCTACGAATGATGGTCCAACGGTGCAAGACACCGTATTCGGATGGATTATTTCCGGTCGTGTTCCTGAAGGTCCTGATGGTGCATCGTACTCGGTAGTTCACGTGTGTTCAACAGCGGAGATACAAGAACAGCTTTCAAGGTTCTGGGAAGTGGAAGCCACTACATTTTCGGTCGAAGAGTCGACCTGTGAAGAAATCTTCGGCAGAACAACGTTCAGGAACGAAGAAGGAAGGTACGTAGTTACGCTGCCGAAGAAAGAAGGAGTGATCCAGCAATTAGGCGAGTCAAGATCTACAGCAGTCAAGCGCTTCATAGGGATGGAGCGGAGGTTTGCAATCAATCCGGAGTTGAAGGTGCAATACGCGGAGTTTATGAACGAATATCTGGCCATGGGCCACATGCGAGAGATTTCCGAGGAAGAAACGAGCCCGTCGTCGTATTACTTGCCTCATCATGCTGTTATGAAGCCGGACAGCACAACGACAAAGTTGCGAGTCGTTTTCGATGCGTCATGCCGGACATCCAGCGGCATTTCCCTGAACGATGCTCTGATGGTGGGACCTGTCGTTCAGGACATGATTGTGGACATTGCGCTCCGCTTCCGGACACACCGATTCGCTCTCGTAGGAGACGTCGCCAAAATGTATCGCATGATACTGCTGAATCCAGATGATCAGCAGCTGCAGAGGATCGTTTGGAGAGATAGTGCTGCGGAACCGATCCGAACATTCCATCTCGCTACGGTTAAATATGGTACGGCAGCAGCTCCATACTTAGCAACGAAGTGTCTTCAGCGTCTGTCAGATGAAGGCCTAGATGCGTATCCCATAGCTGCCAAGATCATCAGGAAGGACTTCTATGCAGATGACATGCTGTCTGGTGTGGACGATATCGAAGAAGGAAAGCTGCTCATAGGCCAGATCATAGTACTGCTGCAATCTGCGGGATTCTCCTTACGAAAGTGGAATTCAAACAGCAAAGAATTGCTGTCAGCGGTGCCGGAGGGATTGAGAGACGAACGGACGATCTTAGATTTGGGTTCGTCATCCGCTGCCGTGAAAACTTTAGGTTTGACCTGGGAGCCCGGCACCGACTGCTTCCGTTCCAGTTCCCAAGGCTGGGATGAGTCTGCAGTAATAACGAAGCGATGTGTTCTATCAGATGCCTCTCGACTATTCGATCCGATAGGGCTGGTGGGCCCGGTCATCGTCCAGGCGAAAATTGTCCTACAAGAACTGTAAAAACAAAACTGCGGGTGGAACGATCCACTTAACCCACAATTACAAGAGCAATGGCGTGAGTACTGACGGAATATGGTAGGTCTCACAGACATCGCTGTCCCACGGTGGGTGGGAACTAGTTGCAATTACGAATTGGTGGAGCTCCATGGCTTCTGCGACGCTTCAATTAAGGCTTACGGTGCCTGCATCTACATCCGCACGGTTGAAGCAGACGGAAGCGTTCAAGTACACCTGCTGACCTCCAAATATCGTGTAGCTCAACGACGGACTCAACCTAGTGCCTCTAGCCTCCACTGCACTGGGCTGGGAGCTACCATTCGGCCAATCCAAGGCCGACATCGAGTGCAGTACACCTCAGGCCCAAAGCGCCGAACGGAATTTTCCGGTGCATGAAATCGCTTTATGATCCGTAGTTTCGTCTCCACATTCAATTCCGGCAGTGACCGCCGACACGTCTGTTCCAGTGTCGAACCAAGTCAGATCCTGCCCTACCGAGGCCCCGTCCTCGGGCGCCATTTTCAAGCCCAACACGGAGAGATCATCCCGCTGCTCCTAGGATCGTACCCCACCTGAAATGGACACCAGAATGACGTAAAATTGTATTAGCTTTCCATCATTTCAAGTACTAGCCCTGTTGTGCATGAGATTTCCTTGGCTCTGTGTTGTCTTATGATGTAGCAGGTTCAAGCCGGCCCTGAGAACCCCAAATGAGGTGAGCTAGTTAGGGACGTTAGGACGTCCACCCCATATACGTAAAGACGTCATAGTGGATTGTAACAATACCTGGACAGCAACGAAAGAAACTAGATACCAAAAGCTTTGAAGTTGTGAGGGTTGGCTATGTTCCGAACGGTTATTGGCTTTGGGACCGAACTCATCGAAAGATCATCGTGGCTTGTGACGTGAAGCTCGATGAAGGTCGCTTTCGTGAAGTTAAAGCAGAAGCTAATAAAGATTGGTAGTGCAATATTCTTTAGGGCCCTCCTTACCCGTGCGGTAAGACGCGCGGCTACAAAGCAAGACCATGCTGAGGGTGGCTGGGTTCGATTCCCGGTGCCGGTCTAGGCAATTTTCGGATTGGAAATTATCTCGACTTCCCTGGGCATAAAAGTATTATCGTGCTAGCCTCATGATATACGAATGCAAAAATGGTAACCTGGCTTAGAAACCTCACAGTTAATAACTGTGGAAGTGATTAATGAACACTAAGCTGCGAGGGGGCTCTTTTCCAGTGTGGGGAACTAATGCCAATAAGAAAGAAGAAAGAAGAAATTGTTACCCAAATGCCATAGGGAAAATTTGACTTAATTTTACAAAAGTACATAGGTAAGTAACAGATCATTTTGGATTTATTCACCATTTTCAAAAATATCCCCCTCGACATAAACAGCTTGAAAATATTCATCGCTTCATATCGCTCAATATAACCAACAGATTTCATATTGATTAGATCTGTTCACCATTTCAAATTACAGAATTCAAAGTACTAACATCTTAAATGAAGTCTCCAGGTAAATTTTCGACCAAATTCATGAAGATTTATTGAATCTGTAAAACTTTCCAAAATGGTCTTTTCAACAGATCTAAGCAGTATGAAAGCTGTTGATTGCAATACAAAACTGGACTTTTTAAAAAAAAATTGCTAAGGTCTGTTGGAAATATTACTTTTTTAATTTAAAGTAATTTTTTTACGTTGTGAGTTTTTTATGGTGAGGGGCATTTTTCATCCATCACTTTTTTCATGGAGTTAGCCTTGGAAGATAAACGAAAATCGTGACTGCTAGATGAAAACCTTTTTTCGTTTCATCACTTTTTCACAAATTCTTTGGTGCGCTGCGGTTGCGCCGACTCTAGCAACACTTTTACGCTATCTGCATGTAGGCATTAGCTTACAGTGGCCAAACGTCCCGGAATTTGTGGAACAGTGGAACAGTCTACTTGCCTCGCATTTCCTGGTGCCCGGAAAATGTTCTGAATTCCATGATGAATCTGTAAAGCCGTTATTTCTGCAGCTCAGCAAAATAAAGAACGAATTTCCGTAAAAAAATACGGTTATTTGCTAATTTTAGCAATAAAATGAAAGCTAGGACATGATATAACAATTCAATCTGTTGATATTGTAATCGGAGTCCAAGCTACCATTGGTTCTCTTCAACACTACCTTAGCAACCTATTGATTAAAACTAAATAGAAAATTCTGTTCATTCCATTTTGAACTCTCCACACGACTAGTCCAATAAATAGTTTGTTCTCTGTTAAACCACTGTGCATTACTAATCACAAGAGGTTATGGGCGACTCACGAAGAGAAACAGTTCACGGAATAGTTCCGTTTTCCGGGATTGGGTATGAAAATTGGAAATTTCGGGTGGAGCGTTATTTAAAATCCGTTGAGCTGTTAGATGCGATAATCCAGGATGCACCAGCAGCTGCGGAAGACCAAGCAAAATTTGAAAAAATGGACAATAAGGCTGCGAACGTAATTATTTCCTTCATTCACGACGACCTCCTGGATCTGATACGCGAGAAGACTACAGCAAAGGAAATTTGGACCGTTTTGGAAAACGTTTATGCGAAGAAGTCGGTGTCGTCTCAAACATTTGTTCGGAAGCAACTCGCAGGGCTCAAGGTGGCGGGAGGATCGTTGATCAAGGGTCGGTTGAGGGTGTTTGACGAGCTGGTGAGACAACTCGAGTCAGCTGGCGCAAAGTTGGAGGAAGCCGACATGGTGTCGCAGTTATTTGTAACATTGCCTGAATCCTATGACCCACTTTGTAACGGCGTTGGAGAACCTAGGAGAAAAGCAGTTAACTCTGGATGTTGTACGCGAACGATTGATGGCTGAAGAACTGAAAAAGTCCGATAGAATGGTGGATACGGGTAAAGAGAAACCTGCAGCCTTCGCTGGATTCAAGCAGAAGCCACGGAAGTTCAACGGAAAATGCAACAGGTGCCAGAAGAAGGGCCATATGGCGACAGATTGTCGTGTCAAGTTGCAAGCGGAAGCTAACGTAATTACGAATAACAAGGCTGTTGCATTCATGGTTGGAGTAAATAGAGCTGAGGATACCCGACGTAGTATGGTGACATTCAAGCTAGATTCCGGGGCGAGTCATCATCTTGCAAACGAAAAGAAAGTGTTCAAGTCATTAAAGAAGTTAGATGAACCTGTCGTAATCGGTGTGGCGAAGAATGACCAGTCAATGACCGCATGGTATAAAGGTACTATTTGTGGAGTTAATCGTCAAGGTGTGAAAATGACCATTTACGACGTGCTGTTTGTACCGAATCTTCGAGCTAATTTGTTATCAGTCAAGCGGATGACCAAGGCCGGTGTGATGGTAAATTTTGGACCTAAAGTAGGAGAAATTAAGCATGAAAACTCGGTGATCGCAAGATGTCCGCTTAGAGGTGATTTCTACGAACTCGATGTGTTCTACTCGGTTGACGGATTTGCAAACTTGTGTGCTGTGCAAGACATCAATCTTTGGCATCGTCGGTTAGGCCACATTGGAAGTGGTAATTTAGAAGCGCTGGTGAAATTCGATATGGTTACAGGCATTTCAAGGCTGAATGGTAAACTGGAAATGTGTGATGCTTGTGTTTTTGGGAAGCAATGCCGTGAACCGTTTAATGGCACCCGACCTCGCACTTTTCTTCCACTAGAAAGAATCCATTCGGATGTTTGCGGTCCAATCACTCCTGTAGCCATGGATGGAGCGAGGCATTTTGTGTCACTTGTAGAAGCTTTTACGCATTTTGCAGTTGTTTCACTAGTAAAGGCAAAGTCTGAAGCCTTTGAGAAATTTCGTTGTTACGAGGCAATGGCAACTGCAGCAATGGGTCATGCTATTTCCAAACTCACCGTTGATCAAGGCCGTGAATATTGTTCTAATAATCAAAAACGATACTACGAAGAAAAAGGCATACAACTTGAAACTACAGCCGCTTATACACCTCAGCAGAATGGAGTAGCCGAAAGATTAAATAGGACCATAATTGAGAAAGTGCGTTCGATGTTGGTGGAATCAAGTGTTCCTAAATCTATGTGGGGCGAAGCGGTACTTGCTTCAGTTTACCTAATTAACAGAAGTCCAACACGTGCTATCGTTGACCGAAAAACCCCTGCCGAGCTTTGGATGAGTGAAAAACCGGATTTGACGAAGCTTCGAGTGTTTGGATGCAAAGCTTATGCATGGATACCGTCGCAAGAAAGGAGAAACAATCGAAGACTCCTTTAATTGTGGTTCCATACGATCTGAATTTAGAAATCAATGATCAAATCCAAAACGAAATTCCAACTGCACCAAGGCCCGAGCAAGAGGGGAACGCTGATCATGCCGGCTCCGGTGCGATGCTTTTGACCGATGATGAATCCGAAGAAGATGAATTCAACCCTGAACCTTCAATACCAGCAGCGCTTCCTTCGCAACAAGAACTTGGTTCAAACCTTGATATGGAAACCACGAGGCACAGCGAACGGGAGCGCAGACTCCTGGTAAGTTTAAAGATTTCTTGACTGGACGTATATTTTCTGCCGTACAATATTCACCTACAGACATTGGAGCAATATCCACGTATCCTATCGATGTTCCCGAATCGTATGATGAAATCTTCGGACGTCCGGATGAAACGTTTTGGCTTCTAGCTGTGAAGGAAGAATTGGAATCACTTAAGAAAAACAATGTTTGGAGTCTGGAAGAGTGTCCCAAAGAAATAAAGCCTATCAAAACCAAATGGATTTTTCGTATCAAGGAAAACGAAGACGGAAACCCTGTCCGCTACAAAGCCCGTCTCGTAGCCAAGGGGTTCCAACAAAAGGCTGACTTGGACTATGGTGAAACCTACGCACCTGTAGCAAGACTGGCAACAATTCGGACCGTCCTATCAGTAGCTGTTCAACGGAACATGTACATTGTACATTCAACAACTGGATGTCAAGACTGCCTTCCTGTACGGCGATCTCGAAGAAAATGTTTATTTAGCAGTTCCAGATGGCGTAAAAGCAGAGTCAAACTTGGTGTGCAAGCTTAGAAAATCGCTTTATGGGTTGAAGCAAAGTCCCCGTTGCTGGAATAATAAGCTCAACGAAATACTGCTGGCAAATGGATTTCTACGATCGCAACATGATTATTGTCTATATACCAAGTCAAACAAGCAAGGCAACATTTATATAATAATATATGTCGATGACGTGTTAATTTTCGGAAATGAACTCAAATTTGTATTGGAAGCTAAGAAAATGTTGAGCAAAGAATTCCAAATGACTGATTGTCGTGAAGTCAACTGTTTTCTGGGTATAAAGATAAATTACAATAGAACGGAAGGAAAACTGCACCTTTCGCATGAAGCTGGGATCAATCGCATTCTAGTCAAGTTCGGACTGCAAGATTGTAATCCGGCGAAGACCCCAATGGAGAAAGGATGTCAGTTAAGCGCTAAAGATAGAAATTCAACCACACATCCTTATAGGGAGCTGCTGGGGAGTATGATGTACACGATGCTATGTGTCAGACCGGATATCAGCTATGCTGTCGGATACCTTGGAAGATATCAACAGAATCCAGGAGATCCCCATTTTCAAGCTCTGAAAAGGATTGCTCGTTACCTGAAAGGCACGAAAAACATCAAGCTTGAATATACGAGTAACAGGACCTCAGAAGCTTTAATAGGATTTGCCGACGCGGACTGGGCATCTGAATCTGATACTGTGGACAGGAAATCAGTAAGCGGGTACGTTTTCAAGTTTTCGGAAATACAGTTTCTTGGGCCAGCAGGAAACAACAAACAGTGGCCTTATCTTCTGGCTGTTTCTGAAGGCATCTGGCTGAAAGGAATTCTTACAGATTTGAATCGAATGAACCATTCACAATATATGAAGATAACCACGGATGTATAGCTATGGCAAAGAACATTGAATGCAAAAGGGCTAAACACATTGATGTGAAGCACCACTTCCTGCGAGATCATGTTGTCAAAGGGAATATCAAAATTCAATCGGTTCCATCAAACAAACAATTAGCAGACGTTTTTACTAAAGCACTCGATAATAGCCGGTTTCAAGAACTTCGAAAATCGCTCGGGTTGACCGATTGAGAGGGGGTGTTGATATTGTAATCGGAGTCCAAGCTACCATTGGTTCTCTTCAACACTACCTTAGCAACCTATTGATTAAAACTAAATAGAAAATTCTGTTCATTCCATTTTGAACTCTCCACACGACTAGTCCAATAAATAGTTTGTTCTCTGTTAAACCACTGTGCATTACTAATCACAAGACAATCGATACTGCCTTGTTACTATTCAGTCGGTTGCACTGAAAAATGATCGCCAGTGTGACCTAATTAATTTGGCACAGAATCTTCTAAATACAGGTTGGACTCGAATATCCGATTTTATTTTCACTCTGGATAATCGAATCACCATAAAAAAATAAATCTGCTATTAAAAACCTATGTTTTATTTTACTTGCAGTGGTGTAGTCAGAAATTATTTAGAAAAAAAAACTCTGAATAAATCACCTGCGGCATCGGTGACCTTCTTGTGTATTATGGAAAAACAGGATTTTTGCCATAACTTTTGAGTCTATTGTCCGATCCAGCCAATTTTCAATATGAAATGATAAGACAGGATTTCCATTTGAATGCAACTTGTTGGTTTAGAATACGTGCAAGAAAAAAAAGGCTGGACTATTTACGCGCTTTTTGTACGTTACTCACATGTATTTTGGTCATTACTTATTTTATGCCAACAACTTGAACTCAGGCATTTACGATTATTGCTAATTAATAATAACTTAATACTTTCAATACAACGGAAAACGGACAATACTCAGTAGTCCAGTGAGGATTATTTCGCTTATCGAAGAGTTTCCACAACTAGAAGAGCACAAATCGAACAAACGCCTCATAATACATTACATATTTCATACACAACTCAGTTAATTTAAATAAAAATATAGCATAACAATATGATGAGATCTATAAATTATTTTTACTTCACTGAACAATATTATTTCAATTAACAAATATGCATTACGTTTTATACTTGAACACTTTTTACAAAACATCGAAGAAATTTTCAAGTGAGGTCCAGTAAGTTTTAGGGCTTTGGTCCGATTCGTGAATTAAAATCAAATTAAACTTAAAAGTGGCAGTTCGGAAATTATGAAATCCCCCGCTCATAAGAATGGCTGGTGCTACCCAGCAATACCAACAAAACATCTATCAAAAATGATTCAATATCTGTCAAAAGTAATCTTGCTCTGCGAGCAGGGTCATTTAGAAATTTTGAACTGTCACTTTTAAGTTTAATTCGATTTTGATTCACGAATCGGACCAAAGCCTTAATGAACTACAACTGAAAGCTACAACAAAAGTAATCGAAGCAATCGTGTAGTTGTCAGTCATATAAGATGAGCCACCAGATCCAGGAGACTCCCGCTCAGGATTGAAATATTTCATAATCAATACAGTGAAAAACATGGATCTCAGTAGGCGAAATAAGTTAGGGGACAACTTAAATGATATTAAATGATTCGTCAATAAAATAAGGGTGGCCATAACCGAACCAATAAAGGTGCCCACAACCGAATTTCGCAGCCTTTTTGGAAAATGAAGAAAAAAAATTCGCGCTAAAATTTTAATGACAATCGTCATTGAGCCTTAATTTACTGTATGCATGAATATGCATTGGAACTCACTTCTTGAATTAAATCACTCCAATTTATGACACTTTGAAAAAAGCGACAAAAAACTTTCGCGTTGTTTTGACGTAGGACTTACGTCTCTCTTCACTATACCGGGTGTCATTTCAATATGACACAATCCACGCACTTCTACACCAAGGGACCAAAATTTCAAACTAAAAATTAGGATCCACTATCTGTAGGACAGGAAAACATACATATTGAATTACAAGAAAACATTTCTTCCACTAAAAAATGTTTTCGGAACATTGATTAATAGCCAATCAAAGTAGCAGACTTTTAGTATAAAAAAAAAGACTCCCTAATCTTTTTTTTTACAAATGTGCTCTATCGCACCTATTTGGGTGAGAATGTATTGGAACGTAAATAAATACAGTTTTTAATGATCTTTTTGTGTGCACATTGCATTGCATCGAAAATTTTAGTTTACATGAAATATTTGTACTTTAAAAACAGTGACATTGAAATGGTGTCGCGTTACGAAAATAGTCGTATAATTGATACTAGAAAAAAGGAACAAACACAGGAAAAGTAATATTTCGGATTTTCTTAGTACTCGTCAAGAGCTTTCTTTTCGTGTATTAAGATCCAAAATCGGACCATTTTCCATGAAGTTACACTAGGTACAAAAATATGGTGTCGCGTTACGCGAATTGAATGTGCTTCTGTAATAAGGGATAAAATGCTTTCGGTTTATTGATACAGTATCACAATGGTTTCTTTCAAGTAATTTAGGGCTTGTACATGAATAACGTAACAAAATTTGGGGTGTAACGGGGTGTGTCATTTGGTAACTCTCCATACTACAAAAAATAGGTTACGATACAAAAATGTTACGGAGTGGTGGGAAATTACAAATGTTTGGTGTTTGGTGACCCCTTTCGGGTCGTCCGTTAATAAGTCACGTGGAACTGAGTTTTTTTTTCGAATAAATTGTGAGGCTTTTTTAATCCTCTCTCTTTCCCACGCAATATCACCATGCCACTCATATGAGTGAACGTAACTAACAGTTTGCTGACGAACACGGTTTCCTTCTACCATGTCACGAACCGTCAAACTTGTTTGTGGATGCCAAGTATGATTATATTTTTTTCAAATGGTTCGTTTATTTGAAAGGCTCATCTGACGTGAAGCGTTACGGAGCCGCAGTTAAGTTTTTTAATACAAGTTGATTTTTAAACATATTTTTAGCTTTGAGGAACCGAAAGACTCGTGTTTTCTTTTCTCCATTTAATTTGATGATTTTTAATATTTTAGTTAATTTTCCTTTCGTTCGCTCTCACTAGCTCGGCATTTTTTATTCTTTGACCAAGATCGTCACAGCCGAGTATGTCAGCGCTCAAAGAAGATGCCGTGAACATACCTCAATTTAGTCGATATTTCATCTTAAGAACTTTAGCAGAGATTTTCACAGTCAATATCGGTGAAATAATTTAAGAGTGTTGGTCACCGGTAGTCGAAAATATAATGAATAGCGTCAGGCAAAAAACTTCACCAAACCAATGCAAGAATAAGACCTATCGAAAAAGGTTAACAGAGAGTTGCTGAGTGATAAATTGAAAAAAAATATTTCCATTTTATGTTGATCGAGATGAACCAACATTGGGCTGGTTTGTTTAATGTCCAGTACTAGGTGTTCTTTCTTATTGCTGTAATAACTATACAACCGAGGTTACTGTCGAATAATACTTCACACGCATGTTTATTACAGCAGTATTTATAGGGAACGTAACAATGGATAATGGTTTGCTGATCTGTATTGGAATCACAGTAGATGTTCATATATTGGATATAATCAGAGACTGACCTTAATACACAGCTGTCGATCAGATGTACAACTAAACATTACATTACCTTTCCTCTTAAGTTCAAAATATATTCTACTTCAAAAATTGTATATCCTAAGTAATTTGTTCAGAACTCTATGCATGCTAATAGATAATGGCTAAAACGGAATAATTCATCAATACACATAATCTCTATCTATTTTTTTCTTCTTTATACGTGTTGATCGCCTAACAATCACATCTTCACCATGATTTGAATCAACTGAGTCTTGCGCCGATGACGATCGTAGCGCTTCAGGATGGACTTCGCTTCTAGACGGTGGAGGTGTTTCGTAAGAAGACTCGGGCATCGAACGATCCCAATCTTGTTCAGAGAGGTCCCAGCTTCTCTTCGTTCCTCTTTTGGATACCGGCTGAAGCGCTACTCTGCGCCGTTCAGTCCTCGCAGGCACTCTCAGTTGCCCCCTGTGGGCCGACACCGGGTGTGAACCGATCGCGATCTGAAACATATTTTTAAGAAGTCTTTTAATATATTCACTGTCAATCCATATTGGCACTCGTTAACTCTAAAGTAACGATAATACACGCTGTCCCCGACTAACAAATTTTCAAAAGGATCTAATGTATCTTGAGTCAAGGGCTGTACATGCTCTGAATTGGATGACACCACTGTCGTTGGATGCTTAAAACTTTTTTTTGGATTTACCAGATCTAATAATGTTCTCGGTTTAAAGCATAAAACCTTGTCCGAGGGATACTCTCCTGTGGAAGTCAGACAACTATTACGGTAATTGAATAAAAAGTAATTCAATCGGTCTTGTAAGTCTAAATGCCGAAACTCAACATCAATGAGAAACTTCTTCAATACCTCTTTGGTAACCCTAACCAATCTTTCCGCCTGACCATTACTTTGCGGATGATAAGGTGGAGATTTCAACACCTGAATTCCTTGCCTCTCAAAAAAATCAATAAATTGTTTTGAATTGAACGGAGGTCCGTTGTCAGTGACCACTACATTAGGTAAGCCAAATCTTGAAAAGAGAGTGATAAATTTCTTGATAACCTTTCCTGCATCTGATCCGAATCTCATCCAATCTATTTCTAGCCATTTAGAATGGCTATCAACAATCAATAAAAAAGTTTGTTTATCAAAATAAAAAAAATCTGCGTGAACTCTGCCAAACGGTTTATTTGATGGAATCCACTCAGTAAGATATTTTTTTTCCGAAACAACTGCCATTTTCATGCAAATATCGCAATGCTTTACGTATGATTCTACATCGTTATTTATCCCAAACCAATAGATATGTCTCCTGGCCTGCTGTTTCATTTTGACTAGCGTGATTAGCATGGAGTAGTTTCAAAATCTTTCTTTGCAACAATGCTGGAATGACTACACGATCCTGAAATAGTAGACACCCGTCAACCTCCTCTAAATCCTGATGTTGGGAATATATGTCTTTGAAACACTTGTCAAATCGTTCTGGCCACCCGTTCCTAAGGTAAAACATAATCTGCTGCAAGAATTGATCTTTTGAGGTTGCTTCAGCAATTCTCGGGACATCAATAGGAAACTCCACAGAAAAATTCAGACTCTTGATGCTATATTTCTCAAAGCTTCCGGGAACTTCATCGTTAAGTGGAAATCTCGAGCAAAAGTCAGCGTTGCCCATTCTTTGTGAAGGTCTGTAGATAATGTCGTAGTCGTAAATAGACAACTCCATAATATAACGCTGTAACCTTGTAACGAAAATAGAATTTCTTCCTGGTTTACCAAGGATACCAATCAATGGCTTATGGTCTGTGAATACGGTGAATTTTTGCCCATATAAGAACTTATGGAACTTTTTAATTGTCGAGACTACAGCCAAAGCTTCTAAATGTAGTATGGGGTAGGACCTCTGTGCATTATTTAAAGTGAAAGACGTGAAGCTTATAGGCTTTTCTTCTCCGTTAATAATATGCGAAATTACTCCGCCAAGTCCATACGAAGAAGCGTCACTACTCACCACAATTGGTTTCTTTGGATCATAGAGCGTTAGAACATTTGCATTCAGTAACATTTTTTTACTTTCACTAAAGGCTTGAGAACATTCTGTTTTCCATTCGAACTTTACATCTTTTCTCAACAGCCTGTACAAAGGTCCTAAAACCGATGACAAATTGGGAAGAAATTTACCATAAAAGTTTATTAACCCGAGGAATGCCTTTAATTCAGTTGCATTGGAAGGCGACTTAGCTTCCTGAATTGTTTGAACTTTTTCCGGGTTTGGTAAAAGACCTCGTTCCGTTATAATATGCCCCAAGTAGGGTAGTTCCTCAACAAAAAACTTACATTTTTTGTAATTTACTTTAACATTGGCTTTGTCTAAACGATCCAACACAAGTAAAAGCTTTTGGTGGCAATCTGTAAAATCTTTTCCAGCAATCAACACGTCGTCAAGATAACAATAAACAAAGTCAAGTCCTTCTAAAATTGTATCCATGATTTGCTGGAAAATTGCAGCGCTGGAGGAAGCACCTTGCGGCAGCCTATTATACGAATATAGTCCTTTAATAGTATTTATTATTACAAACCGCCTAGAGTTGGTCGAAAGATTGAGCTGTGTATAGGCTGTCGCAAGATCGAGAGCACAGTAAACTTTGCATCCCGCCAGAGAGGCAAAAAGATCCTGAGCGGTAGGCAGAGGGATACGAGTTTGGAATAAGCACTTTATTGATAGACACCTTACAGTCTATGACGAGTCGTATGTCATTATCTTTCTTAATGACCACTACCACAGGTGAAGCCCACAAACTCGTCTTCACTGGAGTGATAATTCCATCCTTCGCTAACGTATCTAAATGATCTAGTACTTTTTCGCGTAGACGGTAAGGTACATCATACGCTTTCTTGAATATCGGCCTGTCCTCCTGAAGCACCAAATCCGCTTCAAACCCCACAATAGGTTTGGAAAATCTCTTTAAAGAGATCGGAATATTTGTTTTTATATTTCCTATTATATGATCCTTGTCTACTTGCACTGCTGCCCTATACACAGGTAAACATACGGTAAATTTACTTCTCCACCCAACACAAAAATGTCCAACCAATCTCTACCGATTAGCGAAATAAAGTTGTGGCCGCCATCTAGAACAATGAGTTCTACTTGAACATTTTTTCCATTCAAGAAAACTGTAACAAAAGCCTTTCCAAAAACGTTAAGGCTTGCGCCATTAATCACGACTAACTTCTTTTTACAACTTTTCAACATAACATGGTTGAAACTTCTAACAAACTCACTCTTGCTCATTACTGATACAGCCGAGCCACTATCTACTTCCATGGTGACTCTTTTACCTTCTATCTTGGCATCAAGGAGACAAGGTTCACTAATACTATTGATAGATGCAACCATAAGACACGGATATTCACCTGAATCATCACTCTCGCTGTTGTACTCCACGTTTAATCGCTTGAAATACTCGTGTACCCGTTCCGGCTTGGAACTGTCTTCTACAAATTTGACCGTATTTTTCTGGCTATTCTTATACCGGTAGCAATTTTTCTGTATGTGGCCTTTCATTTTACAAAAATGGCAAATGAAATTCGCATATCTCCCACGGCTAATAGATCTATCTCCCGATCGTGAACTTTCTCTATACGGCTTTCGACTGCCACGATATTCACGGCTTCTGCTACGTTCTCTACCTCGAATCGAATATCTATCAAAATTCCTACCACTGCGATTCTCTCTGTGTACCAAACGGTGCATGATTGAATTTACTGGTACGTCGGAGTTTATAGCTCGCGCCTGAGAAACTGTAATCTCACTATTTTTAATTATTCTCTCAGCACTTTTGCAGATAAATTTTCTTCTTCATTCAATAGTCTTTTCTGAAGGTCGCGGTCGAACACACCGAACACTAGTTGGTCACGAATGGCTTCATCTCGATGGGTACCGAATTCACAAGATTCAGCTAATAACTTCACCGCTAGTACGAAATTCTCACCGGTTTCCGAAGGACTCTGTTTCCTACATCTAAACTTATAACGAAGTACGATGGTGGAATCAACTTTGTCGTATCTTTCTTTCAATTTTTTGGTGATATCTTCATATGAAAGGGTTTTTAAGTCCGTGGCTGGATACAATAGCTTTATCTCTTCGAAAACCGTAATACCAGCAAGCGTAATAAAATAGTAGTTTGTGCAACTAGTTGCAAAAAGATGATTTTTCAGCACGAGTTGTACGTTTATCCAACGAAGCTTGCCGTGTTTGATAAATACTACGAGTGCTGAAAAATCGAGTTTTGCAACGAGTTGCACACGCTATTTTTTGCAATGCCGAAAATGGGCTTTAATATGATAAATCTATACCAAAATTGTCCAATTAAATTTACTCCACATGATCATTCATGCCAAAAAGTTATGTTGCGGCAGAGAACAATAAGATTCCATCTTATCGTGCCAAATTGCATAGCTTGAAAAGCTATGAAGTGATGAATGCAATTGCCTTTGGAAAAATTGTGATGTTACGTCCAACAAACCATTTCATTTATTACGAGACGCTTAGAGTACACTATTTAAACACTCACCTAAACTAATTCAGCTAAATGTAGTCATGTAACTACTGTCCCAATGTAGGTTTTCATTATATAGCACCAAATGAGTGCTATAATGAATATTATCTTCTACCATTTGAGTTGCATAATGGTCATTAAAGCACCCATTCTGTTGGTATGGAAAAGTAGGCCGTTTTATCACTCAAATGACAACTGTAAACCAGGTATTATGATCAGGAATTGCAAAAATATCATTTTTACGATTTGCATCAACCAACTCAACATAATTTGTAAAAGACGAACCTGGCACGTACGGGTCGCGATCAACGCCATTGCTCTGCACCTGATAATACAATCACAGAGTGCAACAAAGATCAAACTACTATTAATCGAGACAATAGGGAAAACAAAAGTAACGTACCTTTTCAATTCTGGAACAAAACTACGACCTACGACCCCTCCGGTAATGTATCTGGATCCAGGAATGTCGGCCAATATCCTTCTATCAAACCACGCTACTGCACCAATTCCGCGAATCAGCAACAACTTCAGCTAGCCACTTGCTTGTTTCTTAAAAATCGCTCCTCTTTCAACTTTGCAGTCGGCTACTTTTAGCCCAATTCACTATAGATACTTTTTCTAGAAACACACTCTACGATGCAAACCATGCGTGATCGTAGCAAGTTACGATGGCGTCGCTTTTCGACCGGCAATGTGTAACACAACTTATTTAAGGAACTTTAATTCTTTTCCGTGAAATTTCTACTTCACATAATCCTCGGTAAGACACGCAGCTTACAGGGTACTTGCTTTCAAACGGTTTTACAGATTTCGTCACAACTATGTTTTACGCACCAACGTATCGCGCGCCAAATTAATTGAAACGTGGTTTGTAACTGCAGTCTAGCACAAAGTCACCAATAGACTCACAATCAAGCTCACAACGTTCCTTCCGTACCAGACAATACTGCCAGATGGTAGGGTTCCACTCAATACCATGCACTATTACACTTGATCACAATACCGCTTTATCCTCGTCGTCACTTTAATGTCCAGTACTAGGTGTTCTTTCTTATTGCTGTAATAACTATACAACCGAGGTTACTGTCGAATAATACTTCACACGCATGTTTATTACAGCAGTATTTATAGGGAACGTAACAATGGATAATGGTTTGCTGATCTGTATTGGAATCACAGTAGATGTTCATATATTGGATATAATCAGAGACTGACCTTAATACACAGCTGTCGATCAGATGTACAACTAAACATTACAGTTTGTTAATAAAGACATATTATATCAGGCATCCTAATGAACTTCGCTTTGACCTGAATGAATATACAATAATAAGACAATTATTTTACACCAGGATATAAACACTATTTTCAAAATTGAGTATTTATTTTCTGAGTAGTGTTGATGATAGCGTAAATATTGAAAATGTAGTGAAAAGTAGTGCACTCAGGGCACGACGCATACGTTCTTGTGATAAACATTGGTTGAGACATGAGACGTATTCCAATCTTTTCGAAAATAAGTAAAAAGTTGAAAACAGACAACGTTCCAGTAGAAACGTAGAGTAAAAAACGACAGAAATATTCCTCTTCAACATTGCTGAGCTTCTTGGGCCATCATCACCTTTCAAAATGGTTAACGCAGAAAAAAGGCAACATAGAACTTTTCAGTGTAAGAAAACTCACTTCTAGGGGGATCGATCGTCTGACCACGTACTTAAAAACCGATCCGGGTCATACTTGGGTGTGACTAATATATAAATATAGGAAAACCCATTACAGACCGCATCGTGCTTTCGTGCTGTGCGGTTCTTTCTCTCTTTGCGGAAGGAAGTTTTTAATACTACCCGAAGCTATTTTAATTTCAACGGTGCTTCTTAGCGCTATTTGTACCCACTGATCCCGTTACGATCTTTGCAAGGACCCGTGCCTTCGTTTTACGTTGGACCCGTTTGCGGAAGTAAAATTCCGTCAAGCGGTGGTAATCCTGCAGGGACACCGTTCTGGGAAAAAACCTCTTAGAAGGTCACGTCTCCACGCTCAGCAATGAGTATTAACAAAAACAAGAGGAAGGGGGAGTCTCTGAATTCTCCACTTCCTTCAAAGAAACAAGGTTTCAAGACCGTCCTGCCCAAGCGCGGAAAAAATAGAAGGAAGCTGGAGAATTCAGATATTCCTTCTAACTCTAATATCGGAAATAATTCTTCTCCAATCGATTTGATTAATGATGAAATTGAGCAAATCGAATCTACCTCTAGCCCAGGTGATTCGATTCATGCAAAAGCAAAGGATTCCTGCCAATTGTGGTATCTGTTGCCGAGTTTTCTGGCTTCCGGAATGAGATTTTGAGTAACCTTCAGGGGATCAAGGTTTAATTTCAGATTGCTAGGAAGGGTGACTGCCGCGTTTTGCCGGGATCCTTTGACGATCGCAAACGTCTTCTTCACTATTTAACTGAGAAGCGCCATAAATTCTTCACATACGACGACAAAACTGAGCGATTGTTCAAAGTCGTCTTGAAAGGTCTCCCAGTGATGACAAATCACTGGATGAGATTAAAATTGAAATTTCTCAATTACTTGGATTTTCACCAGTCCAAGTAATTAAGATGAAAAAGAAATCCCACTCTGGTACTTCCCAGAGGGGCATTTCTCAAGAATTTTATTTAGTTCATTTTAACAAAAGTGAACTAAATAATATGAAAAGTTTGGAAAAGGCCTGTATTATGTCCCATGTCCGTGTTACATGGGAACATTTCCGCAGGCCTGGGGGAAATTTCCAAACCCCACCCAGTGCCGTAAGTGCCAAAAGTGGGGTCATGGAACCAAACATTGTCACATGGATGCTAAATGCATGATTTGTGCTGTAACCTCTCACGCCAAGGACGCATGTCCTGTGAGAGAAGATTCCAATAAATTTAAGTGCGCAAACTGTGGGGCAATCATAAATCCAATTTCTGGGAATGCCCTTCACGCAAAAAGTTTTGAATTCCCGTGCAAAATTGATGACGGAAATTCCAATCGGATCCCAGATTCTACGGGTAGAAATTTTTCAAACGCTCAAATTTCGAAACCGGTTATCGGTCGAGCAATTCATACCCACCACAATTCACAAACAAATTTTGCCGCTCGTCAACGGGTAGCAAGCACTTCAGTAAATTCCAATTTTTCGAATGTACCTACGTATGCAAACATCGCTGCTGGTAGACAAAATTTCTCTTCTCAAAATGAGGTTTATACCCACGTTCCAACGGAAAATAACGGTCATGTTGCTGATTCAGGTAGCATGACTGCTTCCGATTTTGATTTTTTAACTGAACAATTGCATCACATGATTGATGCAATGTTCAAAGCAAATACCATTCCTGAAGCTGTTCAGGTTGGTATAAAGTACACAAAAAATTGTTATCGGACTCCGTTTCAATGGATCCAAATAATTGTGTGAAAGTTCTAAATTGGAATGCCCGCTCTCTAAAGGGTAAGGAAGATGAATTATTCAACTTCCTAACAGTTCATAATGTGCATATTGCCATTATAACTGAAACGTATTTAAAACCAGGACTCTCCATTAAAAGAGATCCAAACTATTTTATCTACAGAAATGATCGTCTTGACAGCGCCTGTGGTGGGGTCGCCATTGTCATTAATAGACGTATCAAACATAAATTATTTTCTTCGTTTGAAACCAAAGTTTTTGAAACCTTGGGAGTTTCTGTTGAAACAAATTTTGGACAATTTTCCTTCATTGCAGCCTACTTGCCTTTTCAATGCAATGGGCAGCAAAAGAATTTGTTGAAAGCTGATCTTCAAATTCTGACACGCAACAAATCAAAATTCTTCGTAATTGGTGACTTCAATGCCAAACACCGTTCATGGAATAATGCTCAAAGCAATTCCAATGGTAAAATTTTATTTGAAGATTGTTCTGCGGGATATTATACTATTCAATATCCCAATGGACCAACTTGTTTTTCTTCCAGTCGAAATCCTTCTACAATTGATTTAGTTTTAACGGATTCAAGTCAGCTGTGTGGCCAATTGGTAACTCATGCTGACTTTGACTCTGATCACCTTCCTGTGACATTTGAAATCTCACAAGAAGCCATTTATAATCCAATCAGCTCTACTTTCAATTATCATAGGGCTGATTGGGATTTAGAGAAACGTATATCGATAGGAATTTTGATGTTGATATTCCTCTCGATACCAAAAGTGATATTGATAATGCTCTCGTATCTTTGACAAATTTAATTGTCGAAGCCAGAGGCATTGCAATTCCGAAATGTGAAGTTAAATTCAACTCCATTATTATTGACGACGATCTTCAGCTACTGATCCGTCTTAAAAATGTGAGAAGAAGGCAATACCAAAGAACTCGCGATCCCGCGTTGAAAGTTATTTGGCGAGATTTGCAAAATGAAATTAAAAAACGTTTCGCTATTCTGAGAAATACCAACTTTGAGAATAATGTCTCGAAGTTGGATCCCAGTTTGAAGCCCTTTTGGAAATTAACGAAAATTCTTTAAAAAAAACCTCAAAAGGCAATTTCAGCGCTCAAAGAGGGAAATAAAATTTAATTAACAAATGGCGAAAAGGCTCAAAAACTTGCTCAGCAGTTCGAGAGTGCCATAATTTTAGATTAGGTCTCACTAGTCCAATTGAGGATCAGGTTACACGGAACTTCGAAGACATTCTCAACCAAGAGAATGTTTTTGACCCTTCGTTGGGAACTAATTTGGATGAAGTGAGATCTATTTCTCAAAAATTTAAAAATATGAAAGCCCCGGGTATTGATGGTATTTTCTACATACTTATCAAAAAACTTTCTGAGAGCTCTTTATCCTTCTTGATTAATTTATTTAACAAATGTTTTCAATTGGCATACTTTCCAGATAAATGGAAAAACGCCAAAGTTGTTCCAATTTTGAAGCCGGACAAAATCCAGCTGAGGCTTCTAGTTATCGCCCAATCAGTTTGCTTTCTTCAATAAGCAAACTGTTTGAAAAGATTATTTTAAATAGAATGATGGTTCATATTAATGACAATTCTATTTTGCTGATGAGCAATTTGGTTTCGCCATGGGCATTCAACCACTCATCAGTTATTAAGAGTTACGAACTTAATTCGGCTCAACAAATCTGAAGGATATTCGACTGGAGTCGCTCTTCTTGATATAGAGAAAGCATTTGACAGTGTTTGGCATGAAGGTTTGATTGTAAAATTGATAAATTTTAATTTTCCTCTGTACATCATTAAACTGATCCAAAATTATTTATCAGATCGCTCACTACAGGTAAACTATCAGAATTCTAAATCTGATAGATTACCTGTAAGAGCTGGTGTCCCCAAGGCAGCATACTGGGGCCCATTTTGTATAACATTTTTACTTCTGACTTACCTGATTTACCACCAGGGTGTCAAAATCTTTGTTTGCAGATGACACAGGTCTCTCAGCCAAAGGGCGTAGCCTTCGTGTCATTTGTAGTAGATTGCAAAAAGTTTGGATATTTTCTCCACTTACTTGCAAAATGGAAAATTTCCCCGAATGCTTCCAAAACTCAGCTTATAATTTTCCCACATAAGCCGAGAGCTTCTTATTTGAAACCTTCTAGCAGACATATTGTCACTATGAATGGGGTTCCAATTAATTGGTCTAGTGAAGCTAAATATTTAGGACTTCTGCTAGATCAAAATTAACTTTTAAAATCACATTGAAGGCCTTCAAGCCAAATGTAACAAATATATTAAGTGCCTATATCCACTTATAAACAGAAAATCAAAACTTTGTCTTAAGAACAAACTTTTGATTTACAAACAAATTTTAGACCTGCCATGTTGTATGCTGTGCCAATATGGGCTAGTTGCTGCAATACCAGAAAGAAGGCACTTCAGAGGATTCAAAATAAAATTTTGAAAATGATTCTGAAGTTGCCTCCGTGGTATAGTACCAATGAACTTCATAGAATTTCTAATATTGAGACATTGCAACAAATGTCCAACAAAATAATTTCCAATTTTAGACAAAAATCGTTGCAATCTTCTATTGCAACGATTAACTTAGTATAAAATAGGTTAAGTTTAGTTTAAGTTGAAAACATTGTAATTCCTACATGGTTCAATTCAACCAGAGGAAAAAATTCTAACTGCCAGAGGCAATTGAAATGTATTAATAATAACTAAAAGCGTAACATAGCAAATAAGGATGATAGTGTTAAGAAAACACGGAACACCTAGTCTAAGAGATGAATGCATGTATTAGATAATTAGCAAATAAAATTAGTTAAAAAAAAAAAAAAAAAAAAAAAAAGGAAAACACATTACCATTTAATTTGTTTCTAAAACTGAATATGTGATACGAATGGAATTGGTTCAGTTCTATATTTGTGCCGGTTAGTCCCTCAAACTTTAATAACTGAAACTCCAGATCGTAGCCACCAGCTTGAACCACATTCAACGATAGATAATGTGATAATATTCTGTGTCGAATATAACATGTCGCATCGAAATCGGCTGAAATTACGTATTCTATCCACCATAAACACGTTTGCGTAACGCGACACCATTTGCAGGAGACTGTTTGTCGATCAGCGTAACGCGGCGGTGTTCATATCAATTCAGTTATTTTCATTATAATTTCCGTTTTTTCCTGCGATTTTAATTCACAGCCTCATTTCTGTTGATGTATACGAGAAATGCTTAGAATAAATCGAAACTCCAACCGTATACCAGAGCTGAAAAACGCAATTGCATTTCAAAATGCGAAAAAGTGCAATTCAGCGATGGTGTCGCGTTACGAAATGCAGCGCGCTATATTTATCATATTCAAAGCGAAAAATCTCAAAATGAATATACTATCAGAAAGGAAATTTAGTGAGGATAATTTTACACCTGTTTAATCATATGTCCCCGAGGCTAATTTTCGAATGCAGACCTAATTTCTCGCTGAAAGTCGGCTCCTCATGGTGTCGCGTTACGCTGGAATGTGTCATATATGCTAATGTCGTTTTCGGTTATTGCTGGGTCGAACCTAGTTCTGCCCCGGATCCGCTCTAACAGCTGTCAAAACGTTCGGTTATTCGTTCAGGTTGGATCGCGATCCGCACCAGATCCGACCCAAAACGAATGAGGTTCGCTCTGCCGATTTATCGAGATCGAACCTAGGTTCACCAATACATTCGAACACAAACTGTCAAACAGGTGTTTATGTTTACGCTAAAGGAAAATGAAAACATGAAAGACACGGAAGGGTGCGGATGGGTATTTGACTTTTAATCGTTTTATTTCATTTGTTGAATTTATCAATTTTGTTGCTATCTCCCACGTAAAATGGATTATTTTAATTGTGTGTTGCCTTCAAGTTTCTCTGATGGTGAAACGGATTCAGATACCGACATATTTTTGATGATTACCTCAGACGGTAGCTCCGTTATAAACAAAACGAGGGTTAAAAATTTTGATGAAAATGTGATTGATAAATACAGTGACGAGAAGGTAGCTGCTGCTATATATTCACTATAATGTTGTGTATTCAATGATATGCTTTAAGTATAATTGCTCTCTCAATGGGAAAATAGCGTACCGGAGTATCGGATTATTATTTATACCAAAATGTTCATACTATTATTTTATTCGTTATTGCAGCTCTGTGAATAATTTGTTTAAGGTTACGGATTTAAAGAATATAAACATAATGTATTAACCCTTTATAAGGCAGTGATAACTATATTGCCATCAACAAATGATACGTTTTTCTGATTATTTACAATAGTTTTATTAATTATTCACCTTGTAGAGGGTATATTTGCTACTTAGTAACACTCCAGATGATACTTGGCCAGAAAATAAATTCAAATGTAAATTTAGAAACAGTTTTATACGAATTAAGCATAATTTTAGAGTGGAAGAAAGATTTTTAGTTGAAATTCGTTAAAAAAACGACAAAGACATATTTTACCTCGTTGATATTTATTATGTTGAATCTCCTGTTATTTAGTGGAAAATTATGTAGAGAAAAATTATTTGCCTTTCTTGTATATTTGGTTTTGCAGTTTTGGCGAAATCGCGATTTATCCCTAAGGGTCCCCTCTTGGTAGGAAAATATCAAAATGCTAGTCAACTCTTGTACGATTTGATTCTTTGTTTTAAAATAAAAGGCCCCAAATCTCAATAAATTTTCTATTGGATTTTTACAAAGTGTTTCCATATGTTCTTGTTCTATTACATTTGAATGGCATAATTGATAATTCAAATGTAACAGAATCACTGTTATCCAGAACGCCACATAGAACCAGTATAACAGTTTATCGGGAAACACGGATTGGCATAATTAACGGAAATGTTCCAGAGCGCCAAAATTGCTTCACGGAAATCCACATTGCCGTCGCCATTCATCACAGCTTCTAATCACATAAATTTATTGATGGATTAACTGTCATTTTTAAAATAAACAATTAACAGAAGAAAAATCTGACTTCCCCATTCAATTTATATAATAAGAAACAAAATAACACTAATAACAAAATTCAAAAGATAAAATCTGTATAAAATCTGATAAAATATTTATATTTCTGCCAGCTGATAAAAGTGCGAACTAAAAACAAAACAGATGATAGGGCTTGCGTTCTCACTAACGCCATCATACTGACTCGATCCCGATTCGTTTTTCGTTCGGTTATTCAGAGTCGGGGTCGGACCTGACCCAGGTCTAAAACCGAAAACGACATAAATCGACCGCGTTACGCTGTGTTGAAAGATTTTGAATGATGATAGCGTTTGTCCCAGTGAACGGATCTCTTCGGAAAACCCCTTAATTGACAGATCTTAAGTATGCCTTTCATATTCATACTTGATATGACCCGAAAAACTTGTTTCAATAGGCCTAAAACTGTTTTCGAAGCAAAACATTGACTGCACTGAAACCTATAAATATGGGTGCCGCTTGTTCCTCGCGTCATTTGTTCGCTTGATTCTGATGGGTGCAGACGCTAGCGGATAAGCTGCAACTGCGCACCAAAATAAGCCATAAAAGAGGGTGACGCAATTTTTCCTTCTCATTCTGTTCAGAACTTCCAACGGGATATTTTTCTTTCATTCTAACCGGGACAAGCAAAGCCACAGCAGCATCGATTCGACAGCACTCGCAACTTTTCGCAAAACAGCATCGTCCGCATCATCCGCTTTTCGGCCCGGCAGCGCCGAGGCCACCATCAGCCAAAGCATGCCAGTACAGCCGCAGAAAATGTTCCAGAAGCAGCCCATTCTACAGACCCGACACCGCAGCAATGCCGAGGAGATACCGGCAGGAGCAGCAGAGTCGAGTCGAAACTAGCCGGCATCAATGAAGAGCTGAGACCGACCGGCACCAGTGTTGAGCCGAGACCGGCCGGCATTGGTATCGAGCCGAAACAAGTTGGAGAAAATCAAGAGAAAGAATTGCAATGTTTTTGAAGAAGTCGCTTGTGAGTATGTTGTGGTTTCGAGTAAAGAAACCACCTCGGTCAACCAGTTCCCCGAAAGGAGTTAATTTTCAGCCCTTATCAGGGCCAAGAGAGTTTATAATAATTTTCGCAATTGGGTGGCATTCGTCACTGGTTCGTCGCATGCTGCATTAAGGCAATTCGCATCCCGCTGGTTCCATTGAAGAAACAGCACACGTCAAGCGGATACGCTGCATGAAGACAGCTTTGGTTTTGCGCTCCACCCAGGAGCACCCAGCATCAGCCTTACAGTCCGCTGCAACATGACGCAACAGATGGAGATAGAAAATGTATTTCTTTGAAGCAAACGGTTCTTCTGAGAGCCACTGATATATATAATATCAAAGTTTTAAATACCCTCCGCGTTAGAAAATGTACTTGGGTGTCAAATCCAATATTCTAGAGATAAAATGTTATACGCGAATAGCAGATTTTCAAGATTTTTTATAACCGTGACATAACAAGAACTGTGACCGCGAAGTGAGCTTGAGCTGAGCTTGAGCTTGATTGACTGCTCGTAGTTGCTACTCCATTATGACCAAATCAATTGTTCTTGCTCAGAGTTGTTTTACTTGGGACTAGCACATTTTCAAGGTAGAAGTACTGATGATCTCATTTGTTAGGTAACACTGGCGCCTGCCACGTCAGAATGCAAGTCAATGTAGGGAAAGGAGAGGAAATGATGATGCAATCATTCGCCCATTGCAAGCCGAATATACCTCTGCACTTGCCACGAGTTCATGCGGAACTTGTTGGAATTTCTGGGTTAGGTTGGAGAGGCAGAGGTCCGTCTTGGTTAACGAGCTGCCAATGTGATAGATAGGAGAAGGTAACTGATGGAATTTCTAATTGGATGTAGGAAACGAGCTCTATAAGTTCATTTCCAATTCTAGCAGATTACTGTTAGAATACTCAAATTGAAGGTATAGGAATAATAATGGAAACGGTATGGAAGTCCATTTCCAGTTCTAGCAATTGCAAGAACATGAGAAATAAAGAAAGATACAAAGTAAGAGAATGGAACGGACCTAGGATTGACCCCACGACCTCCTGCATATGAGGCAGATGCAGTAGCCATATGACTACCAAGCCCGCCTCGAAACAAGAGAGATCACGCACTGAACTGATTAATTTTATTACCGGCCGCGCAATGCAGAACACAATAATTCGGCCGACCGCGCGATCGTTCTGCTGTCCGAAACATGAGAGATCACGCACTGAACTCTCAAGAACTGTGACCGCGAAGTGGACGAAAAACTAGACTTGACCATGCCTTTAAAGACACTTAATATGTCCAAATTTCTCACATAATCTAATTTAGATAAATACATCCGACATCGGTGATAACAGCCCAAACATTATTATATAACAGTTTTCGTGAGCAATTTAGAAAAGATATCTCAAAATGAAAAGCTATCAATCGATGTATATAGAAAACATTGTTTGATACTGTTCGCGCACAAAGCGAACGTGACTGAATGTTCTCCCAAGCTACCAATCCTAAATTTTCCGCACTTCCCACCTGAACAGCAATTCTTAGCTCGATTGCCTGGCTTGTGGCCTGTACCGTGCGAAAAGTCCCGTTATGAAATAGACGCCAGCAGCGAGCAACAAAAGAAAGAAGAAGAAGCCCATCACGAACGCGTCGATGATGATGACGCTTTGGCTGACAAAGGAACGGGATACAAGACGCTCACTGATTGGCCGACCAATCGGGAAGCAGAGACGATTCAAAATTAAGTATAAAAGAAAAGTGCATTCGCTTACAGAGCATTCAGTCCTTCTTATTAGTTGGACCAAGCCGAAACAAACAGCCTTTTCAAGGCTATAAGAGTTAAATAATTTTCTTATTCAGTCGATATCGCATGAATTCGGAGGCCCTTCAGTCGAAGCTGCGAATGAGCTGCTGCTGGGTCTAACGAGAAGGCATAAAATAGCGCAACGTGATTTTTTTTTCCTTTCATTCTGACCGGAACAAGCCAAGTAACAGTAATATCGATTCGACAGCATTCACACCTTTTAGCAAGGCAGCATCGTCCATACTATCCACTTTTTCGGCCCGGCAGAGTCGAGGCTAACATCAGCCGAAGCATAGCCATCAGTACAGCAGGAGAAGAAGTTCTAGGAGCAGTCCACCCCACAGACCCGACACCGCAGCAATGCCGAGCAGATACCGGCAACAGCAGCAGAGTCGAGCCGAGGCCGGCCGACATCAGTATCGATCCGAGACAGGCTGAAGAAAAGCAAGAGAAAGAATTGCGATGCTTTTGAAGAAACCGTGTGTGTGTTTTGGTTTCGAACAAGAAACTCTTTCGGTCAACCAGTTGTCCATGAAAAAGTTAATTTCCGACCCTTATCAGGGCCAAGAAAGATAATGATAATGCTCGCAATTTGTCACCGGGTCATCGGTCGGCAGTTCGTATCCCGCTGGTTCCATCATACGTCGGCACTTACCTACACTACATGAAGACAGCTTTGGTTTCGCGCTCCACCCGGAGCACCCAACATTAGTTTTACAATCCACTGCGACATGACATTACTAAAAAGTTCTTGAAAATTCTAAAATACTCTAGAGATAAAATGTTATAGGCGAATAGCAGATTTTCAAGATTTTTCATAACCGTTACATAACAAGAACTGTGACATATAATGAAATAAATCACAAAAAAATCCACTATTAGATGATAAATCGATTGAGATTTTTCTTTTTGAGATAGTTTTTCCTATATTGCTCATGAAAATTGTTAAAATAATGTTTGGGTTGTTATCGCCGATTTTTTATACAAATTAGGTGACGTGAGAGATTTGGATATATTATACATCTTTAAAGGCATGGTCAAGTCAAGTCCTACGTCCACTTCGCGGTTATGTCACAGACATTACCCGTTGTTCAGTAAAAAAAATTGTTTGTTCCTAGTTCAAAGTAAAGATCATCATCCGGTTTGATGTTGAGCACAAAACATCATGTTATAATAGCAAACTAATAACGGTTGTCAGAATGACAGCATCCGTTATCTGTCAAAAGATACGTAGGGGTGCCCACAACCGAACCTCCTCCCCTATAATGTACGGTCATTCTCTTCGCCGCCATGCTGAGATGACTGCAGCGTAGTGAAAAAAATAATTGCTGGCACCAGCAACTCAATTTACAATTCAACCACACACAACTTACACTGATAGGCTCATCTATTTCATCTGATAGGTTTCCGCACGGAGACGAGCCAGCCTCGGGCTGAAAGTCTCCCTAATAAAGATACAAAAAAAAAGGTTTCCGCACGAATGTGAGTGGACCACTTATCCTGACCATTTCCTAAATTGAATCAGTAGCCCAGGAACTCTGAAAATGTAATTTCCATGAAATCATGAAGTTTGAGGTGACACACGACCTGTTTTGAGTTAAAGTTGTTAATGGTCACTATTTCCGGGGACAACTGACAACAACCCCAACGGATTGTAATATAATTCTGGAACCGTAATGAGGATTCACCTAAATCCAAAGTTGGAATCCATCCGGATCGAATGCAACTTATTATGAAGCAATCGGTCTAGAAATGTGCTTTTACAGCAAATTTAGTTGAAAGCCCGTAAAAACACGGACGGAAGGACGCGTGGATTTTTGGTCTTTTATTATTGTCATTTGAATGGATGAATGTGTACATTTTACTGCGGTTATTTTCATGTTCGTGGTGCAGTGGGCGATCCCAGTTCTGTTGTTATTCCTCTTTCTTTTCGAGACTGTGAGGTAAATTTCAATAAAAGGGAAAAAATAAACAGAAAAACATCATCTTAAGTCAGTGCTGTCGAATATTTACAACCCTGTCCGCTTCCGCATCTCCACATGTGGTGATCCTGCTGGATTTTTTGCACATAAAATCACTTTGAAGCTTTAAACCTGTGGATCTGATTGCTGAAATTGACGATAAAAAACTGTGCGCCAAGAAACTCGCGAGCTTCACAGAAAGGGTCTACCGTGGGGCATCGAAATCCGTACACTTAAACAGTGTTTCAAACAGTGTTTCAAAAATGTTCGAAAATTCCAACTCCCATATGTCTATTAGCATCATTTTGATAATATAGGAGTGCGGGCAAAATTTCAGGCAATTCGGTTGCCATTTAGGGGTGGCGCGAAGTCAATTTATGTTTGTATGGAAATTTGTATGGGAAAAACTTAAAATATATTCAAATCATCCTACAACTCTCAAATCGTGATGAATTCAAATAAACATCCCCAACCTCCATTTTTGGAGTCTATTTGAGCTCAACCAGTGGGTAACTCATTAATTTTTATTTTTATTTCCACTGCTACGTTAAGGCTAATTACACCATTTTGGCCATTTATCTCATATTCACACTGTCAATAGAACCGTTCAATCCACTTATAACTGATGTATTATCCGGAGGTCTCATTTATATAGATTCCAAAAAGGGAGGTTGGGGATGTTTATTTGAATTCATCACGATTTGACAGTTGTAGGGAGACTTGAATAAATTTTAAGCTTTTCCCATACAAATTTCCATATAAACATAAATTGACTTCGCGCCACCCCTAAATGGCCACCGAATTGCCTGAAATTTTGCCAGGACTTCTATATTATCAAAATGATGCTAATAGACATATGGGAGTTGGAATTTTCGAACATTTTTGAAATTTGAACTGCCCTATTAAGCACCTTAGTATATGAAAAAGTCATTAGAAAATAGGTATCGAATGTAAATAAAACGTTTGTCATTGACACAGGCGCATGAAGGCTTCTACTTTTAAAGAGCTTCACATTCACTCATTAAAAACTACGAAAAACATGATAAAATAATGAATTAAATCAACTACTCCTGAATCAAAATCCGTCCACCGTGGACGGATTTCGAATCATAGGATCAAAATCCGTTCAGCTATTTCTTCATTAAATATTTAAATTGAAACAGTCTGATTGACTAAACTACCACTGTAAATAGTTCGATACGCACCTTGAGAAGCGATCCCTTCGATTTGCATTCCGCTTATCTTATGTAATGATTTGCAATTAGCAATTAAAACACAGTTACTTTTGGTGCAATTATGCTCTACCCGAAAACAAAATGGCGGCACAAACTCCGCGTTTGGAGGGTGGAGATTTGTTTTTGATTTTTGTTGTTTTAATTTCGAAGCCTTTTTTACAATTCTATGCCCTAGAAGCTTACTGTCAAATATCTGAACAGGATAAGATTAATTATTCCTACATTAATTACCTTTAACCTCCTTTAATTTATTGATATCTCATGAGGTGGACGGATTTCGGTGCTGTACGGATTTCGGTCCCGCACGGTACAGCTTCTCCAGGGGCCATACTCACATTAGGTTAATGGAGGCCCAGGTATCAAAGGATACTGAAACTATAAAAAAGCTGCAAATTACGGCAATATATGTCCCCCTAACAAAATTGTTTCCACTGTATTCTGTTTTTACATTTTCTCAAGTTTACATGTTGCAAAGATTTTGGTGGCTAATTAATATCACACGATCAAAAAACAGAATTCTGTGTGTTCGTATGTATACTGATAATAATAATAATAATTTTATAACTCTGTTTCATTTCTCACAG
>NW_026942422.1:0-3910 GCF_024139115.2 Armigeres subalbatus
TGAAATAAGGTGAAAGTGAACGACATCTTGTGGCCCATATAGTTCGTTCAGGTAACTAATAATACCAGAAATGCCCTGAGGCAGAAGTATAAAACCATTCCGGTCCTCAGGACCTTTTGTTCGATTATATGACTAGCGACCTCACGCAGCACGATCGACCGTGTCAACGTCCGCGTTGGAGCTCGGTCTAATCACCAAGGACAATTCCGGCACCGTTCCGCCGAAGAGAACCCTTCTCGACGTGGCCAATACGGTCTCGTCCGTGGTCCGTCGATTGCGTCAACGAAGGGTACGCCGAAGCTACGATTGATAGCGTCCAAGTGAGTGGCAAGCCGCCATCTCGACCGATCAAGGTAACCCGTGATCCCGCCATTGCCCTGAGCCGATCAAACCACCAACCCGCCATCTCTGGCCAAGCTACCAGACCTTCCGATAAAGCGACAAAACCGCCATCTTCCTACCAAGCCGCCGTCGACAACCAACTTACCTGCTGCTGCGAGCGCTCGCCATCGTCGTCAAGTAAAACCACCGGTACGTACCACCCTGAAGAATTCAAACCCACAATAGCCCAAATAAATTGTATTCCTACTAATTAGATTTCCTTAATAAACGTCCATAGTTATACCCATTACACAAGTCAAATATTCAAATAATTCCACAGTTTCCACAACCATTGTTCCGCGTAGCCCCTCCGTATTACCCAGTAGCATGCCGGCCCTGCGACACAGTTCATGGATCTCATGTTACTGAGCTATTGACCGGGAGCGAGGGAGTGGGGAGCGCAGCGAGCGAGATGGGCAGACCAGGTGCAAAACGACTTGGCGAGCGTGGGGCGTATTCGAGGATGGAGAGATGCGGCCTCGAACCGTGTATTGTGGCGTCAAATTGTTGATTTAGTGTTATCTGTTTAGATGTAGACTAAATAAATGAAATGAAATGAATGGGTGGACATTTTTGACCATATTATCCGTTCAGTAATTGACATTTGGCCATGTGACTCATTGGGCCAAATAACATTTTCGGCTAAATTACCCATTCTGTCAAACGACCATTTCGGCGAAACGGCATTTCGGGCTGATGACCTATTCGGCCAAATGGCCATTTCGACCAAACGACCTGTTGGGGAAAACGGTCAAATTACCAGTTCTGCCGTATTTTGCTTTTAGCCTATGGAAATTTCCCAAGAATTTCTTATGGACAATACACTAGTCGTTAAATAATTGCAACATGTTTACGCTTCAGTTAGCGAATGCCGTTCGATAACTGCAACGCATTCTACACATCATACGGTTGTCACTCGACGTCAGATGCAATTAAAGTGCACCTGATTGTGCAGCACAATGTATCTATCATCGACTTTGTTTGACATCGTTTTGAAGCCGTCTTTGCAGGTCTCGTCTCAGCTTTTTTGTATACCTAGTATATGTACTGTCACAAAGACTTAGACCCCCCCCTTCTAAAAGCTGTGACCTCACTTTTGAACCACCCCCTGGGTCTTGTTGAACTGGACAGACAACCGAGCATTAAGCAAATACACGCGGATTTTTTTTTACACGGTTTGGTTTTAGTCTGAGACGAGACCTGCAAAGACGGCTTCTTTTTCCTTGTTTTGACACTTGTTCTTCTTTTCATCACAGTTGATCATCGATTCTCAACTGTTTCCTTGAGTGTTTCACCTAAATCCCGGGTAGAATCTTCTGAGCATAATAAAAGTGTTTGTGATTTACGGATTTGTAAACTTATTTTTATAAAGATTTTCCTATCGGAAATAAAACACGTATTCATAACAGTTCAATATTAAGCTGTCCGGCTTTTCTAGAATACTTTTCAAAGTGAAAAAGTACTCGTAAAACAAAATCATTCGGAATACTTTTTAAGAGATACCAATACTTTTACACAAAAAGGTGCTGGTTGCATCTGACAATTCGTGACAGCGCTTGCTGGTTGCAGATGAAGTTACATTTTTTCCTCTTTGCAAGTCCCGTCCCAGGTTTTAGTCGTTTAAGACCTTCAGCATCAATGAAACAATGAGTTAACCCCATGAAAAAATTCACAAAAAATCAAAGGAAATTCAGGGGATATTTAAAAAGCTGTAGAAATTCAGGTTACCCGAGAAATTAATGAATGAATTATTGGCAGTGGCTGATTTTCTACCCGCCGCTGTCACATCCAGGCGCTATAGTATATGCGCAAAATAGCCAGCAAGAGTTAAGCGCCAGAAATTTGTATGGCGAAAGTCATCTAACGCGGGTTTTCTCAAAATAAGAAACTTTTCATGAAAAACTATTTGGTACCGATTATGTAGGAAGGTGTCCGCTACCATGCATACCAAATATTTTTTTGATGAAAGTGCTTAATTTTGAGAAATCGAACCTTAGATGCCTTTCGCCATACTGATTTCAGAAAGTTAACTCCTAGTGTGCCGCTGTAAGCACGCTCAAAGTGGGTGATTCATTCCAACCGTGTAAAAAAAAACCTGGGTGTAAAAGCTCGGTTCAAATGAATCGCCTGCTTTGAGCGTAATTACAGCGGCACACTAGGAGTTAACTTTCTGAAATCAGTATGGCGAAAGGCATCTAAGGCTCGATTTCTCAAAATTAAGCACCTCCATCGAAAACATATTTGGTAGGCGTAGTAGCGGACTCCTTCCTGCATAACCTGTACCAAATATTTTTCATGAAAAGTTCCTAATTTTGAGAAAACCCGCGTTAGATGTCTTTCGCCATACAAATTTCTGGCGGTTAACTCATGCTGGCTATTTGCGCATATACGATAGCGCCTGGATGTGGAAGCGGCGAGTAGAAAATCAGCCACTGCCAATAATTCATTCAACCGAGATCGGTTATATATTCTGATTATGATCATAGTGGATAATTAGCCGCGCAAAAAGGTAATAAATGTAGCCTTTACGCTTACACCTCGATGATGTACAAGAAAGGCAAAACAGTTACACCGTCTAATGTTATGATAGAAAATTTACACTAGTAGACGACAGATGGCTCTGCCAAAAGTTTCTCGAATTTCCTATATTCGAATTTTGACTTTCGGACAATTTCATAGTACTATGAAACTGAACGAAGAGCATACTTACGCCTAAATGCGTGCAACACGAGCATCTTTATAGTACGATGAAACTCTTAATGGGAGCAAGCCATAGATAAACTTTAAAAATATTCATAGATGCAAGGCATTTTTCATAACACATTATTGTTCTATGTGACTATGTCTCATCACTATTTTAATATTATCTATTTTTTGCAATTTGCAATTATTATGAAATGCAATAGTGATCAACAGCGTTTTAGTCTCTGGCGGATGCAACTTGTTGCAAGAAAATCGGTTAAGAGTTTCTATGTGAAAATTTGGCTAATGTTTTTTATGGCATTTTGTGCACACACACACGCACACACATACACACACACATACGCACACACGGACAGACAGACATTTGTTCAGTTCATCGAGCTGAGTCGAATGGTATATAACACTATGGGTCTCCGGGACTTTTATCAAAAGTTCGAATTTGGAGTGAAATGATAGCCTTTCGGTACAACTTAGTTGTACGAGAAAGGCAAAAAAATCGTTGATTTTGATGGCGATGCCTTTGTAGGAGAAGGTACTGTTGGATCTTCTTCGTCGTACGAATAATCTGTACCTCATTCGTGCTAATATCATGAATATAAAAGTTTCTTCGAAGTTTTTCTCCAGAAAATAACACCGGAATATGATTTAAAAGAGTTCAGATCATAATGTACACTTTTTTCTATCTCGCCAGATGATTATTCGCAAGTATTTAGTAAATTGGAATTTGATTTGACAGGAATTAGCGCCATGGACGAATTAGCGCATGATCCCACCTCTGTATTTTTCTCAGTTTGACTCGCAAAATTTTTGCTACGAAATTACTCTT
>NW_026942423.1:0-10355 GCF_024139115.2 Armigeres subalbatus
TGAGATTGATTTGGTTGCACTTATGTGATGATAGTGGATTGAGCGCTCGTCTGAGTCCATGAGAGCGGTTACAGTAGCATTTTGAGTTTATTTAGGTTTCTCTAAAAAGATAGTAGAATGAGCGCTCGTTTTAATTCTTGGGGGCGGTCGCAGTGTCGATATGAGTTCAATTTGGTTGCTCTTATGTGATGATAGTGGATTGAGCGCTCGTCTGAGTCCATGAGGGCGGGCACAGTAGCATTTTGAGTTCAATAAGGTTTCTCTAAGGAGATAGCAGAGTGAGCGCTCGTTTGAATCCTTGGGGGCGGTCGCAGTGTCGATATGAGATTAATTTGGTTGCACTTATGTGATGATAGTGAATTGAGTGCTCGTCTGAGTCCACGAGGACGGGTGCATTGTCGATATGAGTTCAATTTGTTTACACTTATGTGATAATAGTGGATTAAGCGCTCGTTTGAGTCCATGAGGGCGGGCGCTGTGTCGATATGAGTTTAATTTGGTTGCACTTATGTGATGATAGTGGATTGAGCGCTCGTATGAGTTTATGAAGGCGGGCGCAGTAGCATTTTGAGTTCAATAAGGTTTCTCTAAGGAGATAGCAGAGTGAGCGCTCGTTTGAATCCTTGGGGGCGGTCGCAGTGTCAACGTGAGATCAATTTGGTTTCTCTTATGTGATGACAGTGGATTGGGCGCTCGTCTGAGTCCATGAGGACTGGCGTAGAAGCATTTTGAGTTTAATTTGGTTGTTCTAACTTGATGATAGTGGATTGAGCCTTCGTCTGAGTCCATGAGGGCGGGCACAGTAGCATTTTGAGTTCAATTAAGTTTCTCTAAGGAGATAGTACCCTAGCAGCACACTTATTCCACATAGGTTACTGCAATTCATATGTGACCGGATTCAGTCACAATTAAGTTGCTGCTACATTTTTTGTCTGACTTGTGCTGCGCGGGTAGAATGAGCGCTCGTTTGAATTCATGGGGCGGTCGTAGTGTCGATATGAGATCAATTAGATTGCACTTAAGTGATGATAGTGGATTGAGCGCTCATCTGAGTCCATGGGAGCGGGCGCAGTGTCGATATGAGTTCAATTTGGTTGTACTTATGTGATGGTAGTGGATTATTACTCGCAGTAGTCCCATGAGAGCGGACAGTTCATGAATTTGAGTACAAAATTGGTACTCTGAGTTCATAGTGACTCGCCAGAGACTCATGAGGGCGGACACACCATGTGTTTGAGTTCAAAACTCTTGCCTTGAGACCAGGGCCGTATTTTTTGTACATTTTGGGGCCCCCACAATCTGTTGGCCCCGGGGCCCCCGTCCGGCTAAATCCGGCCCTGCAAGGATCATAATGAATTGAGCGCTCACTGGAGTCCCATGAGGGCGAACACAGCATGAGTTTGAATCTAAATCTGTTGCACTGAGACGTTCATCCTGAATTGAGCGCTCGCCAGAGTCTCATGAGAGCGGACACAGCATGAATTTGAGTACAAGATTGTTACTCTGAGACGTTTATAGTGAATTGAGCGCTCGCCAGAGTCCCATGAGGGCGGATACATCATGAGTTTGAGTTCAAATCAGTTGCCTTGAGACGTTCATAGTGTCTTGAGCCCTCTCCATGAGTCCCATGAGGGCATGACTCAAATCGGACACAGATTCGATATGATTACAATTTGGTTACTCGTAGGTGCTGATAGTGAAATGAGTGTTCGTCTAAGTCTCATGTGGGTGGACATGAATTTGATTTGAGTTCAATTTGTTTACTCTGAGGTCTTCTTAGTGAGTTGAGCAATCCTTTGAGTTTCGTAGTGCGAACGAAGAATAAATTTGAGTACAATATAGAATGAGCGCTCGTTTGAATTCATGGGGCGGTCGTAGTGTCGATATGAGATCAATTAGATTGCACTTAAGTGATGATAGTGGATTGAGCGCTCATCTGAGTCCATGGGAGCGGGCGCAGTGTCGATATGAGTTCAATTTGGTTGTACTTATGTGATGGTAGTGGATTATTACTCGCAGTAGTCCCATGAGAGCGGACAGTTCATGAATTTGAGTACAAAATTGGTACTCTGAGTTCATAGTGACTCGCCAGAGACTCATGAGGGCGGACACACCATGTGTTTGAGTTCAAAACTCTTGCCTTGAGACCAGGGCCGTATTTTTTGTACATTTTGGGGCCCCACAATCTACTGTTGGCCCCAGGGCCCCGTCCAGCTAAATCCGGCCTGCAAGGATCATAATGAATTGAGCGCTCACTGGAGTCCCATGAGGGCGAACACAGCATGAGTTTGAGTCTAAATCTGTTGCACTGAGACGTTCATCGTGAATTGAGCGCTCGCCAGAGTCCCATGAGAGCGGACACAGCATGAATTTGAGTACAAGATTGTTACTCTGAGACGTTTATAGTGAAGTGAGCGCTCGCCAGAGCCCCATGAGGGCGAATACATCATGAGTTTGAGTTCAAATTTGTTGCCTTGAGACGTTCATAGTGTCTTGAGCCCTCGCCATGAGTCCCATGAGGGCATGACTCAAATCGGACACAGATTCGATTTGATTACAATTTGGTTACTCGTAGGTGCTGATAGTGAAATGAGTGTTCGTCTAAGTCTCATGTGGGTGGACATGAATTTGATTTGAGTACAATTTGTTTACTCTGAGGTCTTCTTAGTGAGTTGAGCAATCCTTTGAGTTTCGTAGTGCGAACGAAGAATCAATTTGAGTACAATATGTTTGCTTTGAGGCATTCTTAATAAATTGACCGAACGTCTGAGTCCCATGAGGGCGGACACAGATTTGATTTGAGTACAATTCGGCTACTCTGAGGCTTTCATAGTGAATCGAGCGATCATTTGAGTCCCATGAAGGCGGACACTGATTCGATTTGAGTACAATATGGTTACTCTGAGCAGCAGGGACTATGTCCAAGGGCTTGACGATCCCTCCCCAGGCCATCTGCGAGTTGTGGGGCTTGCCTAGGATGTGGTGGGGTTTGACAGTGGGCCCTGTTAAACCTCTATAAAAAGCTGCATGTATCCGCAAGTAGGCCCCACCAAAGCGACCGCGGCCGCTCAAAGCGCACAAGCCCAAGTCCTGGTGTTAGGTGGGACGCTAAACAGCCCTGACACGACGGCCCTCCGACGAGACAGGAGGTTTGCGCTGGCCCAATAAGCCGCCTAGAAAACCAATCATTACGAACAATATAAGAGATAATGCGACTCGATATAATCGGCAAAGACCTAGGCGACGAATACAGGATCACGATTGGAAGCTTGGAACATGGAATTGCAAGTCGCTAGGTTTCGCAGGTTGCGACAGGATGATCTACGATGAATTACATCCCCGCAACTTCGACGTCGTGGCGCTGCAGGAGATTTGCTGGACAGGACAGAAAGTGTGGAAAAGCGGGCATCGAGCGGCTACCTTCTACCAAAGCTGTGGCACCACCAACGAGCTGGGAACCGGCTTCATAGTGCTGGGTAAGATGCGCCAACGCGTGATTGGGTGGCAGCCAATCAACGCAAGGGATGTACCAAGCTGAGGATTAAAGGCCGTTTCTTCAACTATAGCATCATCAACGTGCACTGCCCACACGAAGGGAGACCCGACGACGAGAAAGAAGCGTTCTACGCACAGCTGGAGCAGACATACGATGGATGCCCACTGCGGGACGTTAAAATCGTCATCGGTGACATGAACGCACAGGTAGGAAGGGAGGAAATGTATAGACCGGTCATCGGACCGGATAGTCTACCACCGTATCGAATGACAACGGCCAACGATGCATAAACTTCGCAGCCTCCGCGGAATGGTAGTCAAGCACCTTCTTTCCCCGCAAAAATATCCACAAGGCCACATGGAATCACCTAACCAAGAAACGGAAAACCAAATCGACCACGTTCTAATCGACGGTAAATTCTTCTCCGACATCACGAACGTCCGCACTTACCGCAGTGCGAATATTGAATCCGACCACTACCTCGTTGCAGTATGCCTGCGCTCAAACAAAACTCTCGACGGTGTACAACACGCGTCGAAGTCGGACGCCGCGACTTAACATTGGGCGGCTACAAGATGGTAGACTAGCCCAAGAATACGCGCAGCAGCTGGAAGTGGCACTTCCAACGGAAGAGCAGCTAGGCGCAGCGTCTCTTGAAGATGGCTGGAGAGACATTCGATCCGCCATTGGTAGCACCGCAACCGCTGCACTAGGCACGGTGCCCCCGGATCAGAGAAACGACTGGTATGACGGCGAATGTGAGCAGTTAGTGGAAGAGAAGAATGCAGCATGGGCGAGATTGCTGCAACTCCGCACGAGGGTGAACGAGGCACGATATAAACAGGCGCGGAACAGACAAAACTCGATTTTCCGGAGGAAAAAGCGCCAGCAGGAAGATCGAGACCGTGAAGAAACGGAGCAACTGTACCGCGCTAATAACACACGAAAGTTCTATGAGAAGTTAAACCGTTCACGTAAGGGCCACGTGCCACAGCCTGATATGTGTAAGGACATAAACGGGAACCTTCTTACGAACGAGCGTGAGGTGATCCAAAGGTGGCGGCAGCACTACGAAGAACACCTGAATGGCGATGTAGCAGACGAAGATGGCGGTATGGTGATGGACCTGGGAGAACGCGCGCAGGACATAATTCTACCGGCTCCGGATCTCTAGGAAATCCAGGAGGAGATTGGCCGGCTGAAGAACAACAAAGCCCCTGGGGTTGACCAACTACCTGGAGAGCTTTTTAAACACGGTGGTGAGGCACTGGCTAGAGCGCTGCACTGGGTCATTACCAAGATTTGGGAGGAGGAAGTTTTGCCGCAGGAGTGGATGGAAGGTGTCGTGTGTCCCATCTACAAAAAGGGCGATAAACTGTATTGTAGCAACTACCGCGCAATCACATTGCTGGACGCCGCCAGAAGGTACTCTCCCAAATTTTATGCCGTCGACTAGCATCAACTGCAAGGGAGTTCGTGGGGCAGTACCAGGCGGGTTTTATGGGCGAACGCTCCACCACGGACCAGGTGTTCGCCATTCGCCAAGTACTGCAGAAATGCCGCGAATACAACGTGCCCACACATCATCTATTCATCGACTTCAAAGCCGCATATGATACAATCGATCGGGACCAGCTATGGCAGCTAATGCACGAACACGGATTTCCGGATAAACTGACACGGTTGATCAAAGCGACGATGGATCGAGTGATGTGCGTAGTTCGAGTTTCAAGGGCATTCTCGAGTCCCTTCGAAACCCGCAGAGGGTTACGGCAAGGTGATGGTCTTTCGTGTTTGCTATTCAACATCGCTTTGGAAGGGGTAATACGAAGAGCAGGGATTAACACGAGTGGTACAATTTTCAATAAGTCCGTCCAGCTATTTGGTTTCGCCGACGACATAGATATTATGGTACGTAACTTTGAGAAGATGGAGGAAACCTACATCAGACTGAAGAGGGAAGCTAAGCGGATCGGACTAGTCATCAACACGTCGAAGACGAAGTACATGATAGGAAGAGGTTCAAGAGAAGACAATGTGAGCCACCCACCGCGAGTTTGCATCGGTGGTGACGAAATCGAGGTGGTAGAAGAATTTGTGTACTTGGGCTCACTGGTGACTGCCGAAAATGACACCAGCAGAGAAATTCGGAGACGCATAGTGGCTGGAAATCGTACGTACTTTGGACTCCGCAAGACGCTCCGATCGAATAGAGTTCGCCGCCGTACTAAACTGACAATCTACAAAACGCTAATTAGACCGGTAGTCCTCTACGGACACGAGACCTGGACGATGCTCGTGGAGGACCAACGCGCACTTGGGGGTTTTCGAAAGGAAAGTGCTGCGTACCATCTATGGTGGGGTGCAGATGGCGGACGGTACGTGGAGGAGGCGAATGAACCACGAATTGCATCAGCTGTTGGGAGAACCATCCATCGTTCACACCGCGATCGGACGACTGCGATGGGCCGGGCACGTAGCCAGAATGTCGGACAGTAACCCGGTGAAAATGGTTCTCGACAACGATCCGACGGGCACAAGAAGGCGAGGTGCGCAGCGGGCAAGGTGGATCGATCATGTGGAAGATGACTTGCGGACCCTCCGTAGACTGCGTGGTTGGCGACGTGTAGCCATGGACCGAGCCGAATGGAGAAGACTCTTATATACCGCACAGGCTACTTCGGCCTTAGTCTGATTAAATAATAATAATGGTTACTCTGAGACCTTCATTGTGAGTTGGGCGGTCTTGTGATTCATATGAGGGCGGCTTTAGTAGCAATTGGAGTACAATTTAATTGCTCTAAGGCATTCATAGTGAATAGTTTGTTTTGGTCGATTGTTTAAAATTAAAATTTAAGCCGGTACACCTTTTTAGTTTTCATTTTACCGTGACACACCACGATAACAAATTTGTTGATTAGTGATAAATTTTCCGATGCCGAAAAAAAAATCTTCTTACTAGGGTAGGAATCAAACCGACATTTCTCAGCACATGCGACTAGACGATTGAAGTTACCCAGAAGCATTTTAAACGTGCAAAACACATGGGCGTAAAACTGTTAAGGAAGTAAAGCTTAGGAGTGTGAAAACAAGCATTTTTATGAAATGTTTGTTCAATGAAGATACCTAAATTTGTGGAGACGTAATTAAAAAAAAAGAAAAAAAATGTCGGGTGCAGGCGAAATTCAACGGACGCGGACGTAAAGACATTTGTTCAGTTTGTTGAGCTGAGTCGATTGGTATATATTACTATGGGTCTATGAGCCTTCTATAAAAAGTTCGTTGTCGGAGTGAATTTATAGCCTTTCTGTACAGCAAATATTCAGAGTGCAAAATTTTCCTAAAAGCATTTCAAATTAGTTTTGATACTGGTTTGAAGCTACTTCAAAAAAGCATTCTAAGTGAGCGGAATTTCCGTTAGAAAATGTTTTAATGATATGAGGTAATTAGAAAGGCTAGCATGTCAAAGTTAGTCATTTTGTATGAAAAACAACCTTGCTTGAGGCAGTCGCCAATTCGAGGTGCTTTGGACCTCTAAGTTAAGTCAGAGTTTTCTATAAATTTATGAGTGAAATATTATTTTGATAATAGTATTTTGATTTTTTGTGGCGAGCCGATCCGGTTATGTATACTCTGATATATTCGAAATAGTGGCAAGTTTTTTTTTAACCTCTAGGACGAAAGTATGAAAATGCCGCCACTAAAAAATAATGATCTTTAGCATTATCGACATTTTCTGTTTAAATTATTTATTGCACAACAAGCTCTTGTCTAAAAAAATGGTTAAACTAAAACGTACTTTATATATATAAAATCATGTAAATCATATGTAAGTCGGGTCAAGTACGAGACACTGAAGACGGCCTTACTGTTGAGGTCAAAATACGTATCTGTCAAGATACAATTAAGTGGTGGAATTCAATGGGATTGTATTAACTCGTCTTATGACAAATGTAAATCATCTTGAAGTCTTATGTCTCTATGAAGCATACCAAGTTGGTGGAGGTTGGTCTTAGTATTTTTCATTTTACAAAATTGATCCAACAAGCTTTGAGACGATGTTAATTGTTAAGTTAGAAATTAAGAGATATTCAAAATAGCGGGATATGGTAAACTTGAACTCTACAATCCGTTATTTTTTAGATAAAAATGCATTGGTATTAAATGGAGGCGATTTAAATAGACAATAAAAACTTGACTTGGACAGAGGGCGGAGTAATCAAGAATAAATTAATCAAATATTCTACAGAAAGTACAGTTTACATTTCCATCATTGTTTTACTTATCAACATAATTATTTTCAAAAGGAGTCGGCACATAAACCTGTAAAAATCCTAATACGATGCATTACATTCAATGAGTTTAGAAAGCGAAACTTCACTGGTATTTTGATTACCATAGGAGTTACGTTCCGGTGTATATTTTGAATATCCTATCTCATTAGAATTTCACTTTCATTCTAATATGCTAATTTAACTTAATTTCAAACCCAAAGCATCAATACTTTCCATATGAATTCTTGTTTAAGCAGATGTATATGACGCATCAAACTAATATCTGGTGTTACACTGGCGGTATTACGTTTTTTGTTTGATCTAGAATAAGTATTAAATTGAATTTAATCACATTTAAGCATGGGGCGCAATTTTCAAATCAATAAATTTTGATGGGCGAATTTTCCAAGGGGCGCAAAATTTTAAATTTATGAGTAACCAGCTCATGATTTGCCATGACAGCACTGGTTGTAACAATGTAGTAGGATCGACTGACTTAAACCATCAGACAGATGATATTTCATTCACTTTTAATGAAGTAGAAGTGAGAGATGTTGAGAATACGCTAATCAAATTGAATCGCACAGCCGCAGTCGGAAAAGATGGAATATCAGTGAAATTTTTATACCGTAATACTTCATAAAGTCAAAACTTACAGATTTTATCAACGATATCATTAGAACAGGCAGTTTTCCAAATACACTGAAAGTATCAAAAGTAATTCCGATATTCAAATCTGGTGATCGCACCTCAAAAACCTGCTACCAACCGATTTCAATCCTTCCTGCAACATCAAAAGTTTTTGAATCTGTTATTGAAACTCAGATAAGATCATACTTAGAAGAAAACAATATTATTAATAAAAACCAATATGGATTTCAACAAAAATCAAACACCGTAGCAGCCTCCGCGGATATGATGAACACCATCTATCGCGCTAAAGACAAAGGCCAAGAAGTGATATGTATTTTCTTAGATTTAAGCAAAGCTTTTGATTGTATCTCACATTCGTTACTACTAAGAAAGGTGCAAATGTATGGCTTCTCCGAGCGATCTATAAAGCTTTTGAAATCATATCTAGAGAATAGAGCGCAATACACGTATGTCAACAGTTGTTATAGTTCCCCAGGAATTATTCAGTCAGGAGTCCCACAAGGATCGATTCTAGGTCCGCTTTTATTTATTATATTTGTCAATGATATGTGCGATTTACCTTTAAAGCAGCTTTATGCATATGATGCTTGTCTTGTTTACGAGGCCACCACTATAGAAGAACTAGAAATTAATACGAATCATGACATGCACCTAATACTGCGTTGGTTGACAGAGAACAATCTAAGGCTAAATGTAGAGAAATCCTCTTATATAGCTCTGAATAGTAATGTCTCAGTAGACATAAGAATAGATTCACTCTCATTGAAAAAAATAGAGCATGAGCATGAGCATGAGCATGATTGACCGCCCACGGTTGCTACTCCGTTATTGCCAGGTCAGCTGTAATTACACAGAGAACCAACAGATGAAGTTTGGGACTAACATCATCTTCAATGTGTAAGAACTGGTGACCCAAATATAAGCAATACCAGCGCCGGCCGTGTCCGAATGCAAGTCAATTGTCAATTAAGGAACGGGTTGGAGAATGTTGACATGAAACTCGCTTTGATAGAAGCCGACGAGTCATCTGCACATCTACGAGAAATCACTGGGATGTTGGATTTATGGAGTGGGAAGTGTTAAGGGGTTCGTTTTGGAAAACGGTAGACCTTGTATAGCGTGTAGTTTGATCGATGAAAACCAAATTAATAATTTAAGGCCGCACAAAGCAGAACAAAATTTCGGTCATCGGCTGACCGCAAAAGCAGAACAAAACTTTGATGACCGGCCGATCGTTCTGCTTACTGGAAGAAAATATGTCTGGACGCGATTTAAACTTTTACTTTCTAATTAATTTACTCACACGCACGAAGCAGAACAAAATTTTGGTTACCGGCCGATCGTTCTGCTTACCGCACAAAGCAGAACAAAATTTCGATGACCGGCCGATTATTCTGCTTACTGAAAAAACACGTCTGGACGCGATCTCCGATCGTTCTACGTCCTAATACAAAAACACGATCAAATCTGTACTGAACGGATTGTTTCACTATAGACGAATCAAGTAAAATAAGAGAAGAAGACACGACGGTGTTAACTTTGACAGATCCTACAGCTCAGCATAGGAGATCATTTTAAAATAACGCTTATAATAAATTCTAGACAAAATGTAATTAAAATCTGATTGATGTATGATACGGAAAAGTTCCGAACTGTATGATAGATACGTTTTTGGAAAAAAATCAAAAAATTGAGATAAGCTTCCAGATATGTAATTCGGAACTTTTTCCGTACCGTACATCAATCAGATTTTAATTACAATTTGTCTAGAATTTATTATAAGCATTTTAAAATGATCTCCCTATGCTGAGCTGTAGGATCTGTCAAAGTTAACACCGTCGTGTGTCTTCTTCTTATTTTTACTTGGATTCGTCTATCCAATTGACATCACTATGCACGGAAGCCTCCATTTACCCATTAATGGGTACTTT
>NW_026942424.1:0-37998 GCF_024139115.2 Armigeres subalbatus
GAGGAACTTCCGGAGGAATTCCTGGAGGAACTTCCGGAGGAATTCCTGGAGGAACTTCGAAAGAATTCCTGGAGGAACTTCCGGAGGAATTCCTGGAGGAACTTCCGGAGGAATTCCTGGAGGAACTTCCGGAGGAATTCCTGGAGGAACTTCCGGAGGAATTCCTGGAGGAACTTCCGGAGGAATTCCTGGAGGAACTTCCGGAGGAATTCCTGGAGGAACTTCCGGAGGAATTCCTGGTGGAACTTCCGGAGGAATTCCTGGTGGAACTTCCGGAGGAATTCCTTGAGGAACTTCCGGAGGAATTCCTTGAGGAACTTCCGGAGGAATTCCTTGAGGAACTTCCGGAGGAATTCCTTAAGGAACTTCCGGAGGAATTCCTTGAGGAACTTCCAGAGGAATTCCTGGAAGAACTTCTGAAGGAACTGCTGGAGGAACTTCCGGAGGAGTTTCTGGAGGTACTTCCGAAGAAATTCCTGAAGGTACTTCCGAAGGAATACCTGCAGGAACTTCCGAAGGAATTCTTGGAGGAACTACCGGAGGAATTCCTGGAGGAACTTCCGAAAGAATTCCTGGAGGAAATTATGAAGGAATTCATGGAGATATTTCACCACACCACCGTCGCTGATTGAAAATGGTCTATCACGCCGCCGCCGATAACATTTCAATATACGCACAGCTGTAAGCACCCATAAGATCGATTTGCAAAATGTCCTCATTGGGTCATCAACTGGGACGATTCAAGGTTCCAGGTCATGAAGAACAAACACACTGAATGAGTTCCAATCCCTTATTCATGAAAAACCACGAATTTTAAGCCGACGAACGGCACCAATATGTTCAATTCCGTAAATTTCCTCTTAGGTTCCCACCGAAACCGGCTCAAAGTTGGCCACCTGAGGGTGACCAAACTCATTCGGATGTACTCAGCAATCGCTTATTCGAGTAAAATCCCAATTTTTATGCCGTCGAACGGCACCAATATGATCAATTCCAGAAATGTCCTCATTGGGTTCCCACCGGAACCGGCTCAAAGCTGGCCAATCGAAGGTGACCAAACTTACTAGGAAGTACTCAGCATGAGTTCCAATCACTTATTCGTCAAAAATCCCGAATTTTAGGCCGTCGAACGGTACCAATATGTTTAATTCCGTGAATGTCCTCATTGGGTTCCCACCGGAACCGGCTCAAGTTGGCCACCTGAAGGTGACCAAAATTGCTTGGAAGTACTCAGCATTAGTTCCATTTGCTTATGTGTGAAAAATCCCAAATTTTAAGCCGTAGAACTGCACCAATTTGCCCAATTCCGTAAATGTCCTCTTTGGGTTCCCACCGGAACCGGCTCCAGGTTGGCCACCTAAAGGTGACCAAACTCACTTGGAAATACTCAGCATAAGTTCTAGTCGCTTGTCTGAGGAAAATCCCGAATTTTATGCCGTCGAACGGCACCAATATGATCAAATCCGTAAATGTCCTCTTTGGGTTCCCACTTGAACCGGCTCCAGGTTGACCACCTAAAGGTGACCAAACACACTTGGAAGTACTCGGCATGAGTTCTAGTCGCTTGTTTGAGGAAAATCCCGAATTTTAAGCCGTCGAACGACACCAATATGATCAAATCCGTAATTGTCCTCATTGGGTTCCCACCGGAACCTGAAGGTGATCAAACACACTTTAAAGTATAAGGAATGAGCTCCTTTTGCTTTTGTGAGCGAATTCAAGACATTTGGGCATTCAAACGGTTCCAATATATCCATTTCGGAAGTGTCCACTTTAGGTCCCTACCGGAACCGATATCAAGCAGCCATGTACCCGGAACCAACTGCTGGGTTCTAGAAATCTCAAATATAACATATGCTTGCATTTAGATTCACCATTCATAGATTTTCCATGAACAAAATCATCTTTCGTGAGTTTCTTGGAAAAATTACATTCTGGGTTACCATAGGTAGCCTACGGGGTTTTGGCCTCAATCCGGAACCTTTACAAATATTCACGTCCTCAAGCCATTACCTGAAAATACATTAAATTTTCGATCCAACCATGCCTGTTTCGTTAAAATCGGCTGATCATTGACGAAATGAGAGCAAATTTAACCTTCTGTCTGTGCTCAAAAAAACTTACGTTGTCTGTGCTCTGGGGTCAAATTGACCCCAAATTGGAATTGCTATAACTTTTTTAATGTTTGGCCAATTTTGGATTTTTTGGGCTGTTTCGAAGGATAATTTAATCATCTTTCAGGTCGTTACCAAAGATTGACTATAGGTGGGCGGGTACATCGCGGGGAGGGGTTTTAGTAAACAAGGGTACAAAAACAGTGATTTTTCATGACTATTTTACTTATATCCGAAAATCCTACCCATTTTGAACTGCAACTTTTTTAAAAAGGCTATGCACGAAGGCATGTGCTTTGGCATGAGGCGTTGATAAGTTTAGAACTCGGCCGCCAGGTGGTGGTATATTTGAATTCATTATTTTAGACTACTCAAGATATTCCGATATATAGAATTCTCCTCAGTGTAAATATTCTTATCGCACAAATTAAAAAATGAGAAGAAGTGCTCATTATATTGAGCACCGCTTTGTAGTGCTAGACATCCTGAACAATGTTGCCGAATACAACTTTGGTGTAGGTATGAGGGATCTCAAGCTAAAGCAATATTTCATATATGCAAGAATATTGCAAGTACACTAGCGCCGCCTTGTAAATTTCCTTATTTATTCCTTCAAATGACAGTCTATTGCCACCAGACGAACTTTGTTACAGACGTCATCTTTACAAATTTCAAAATTGTGCGATAAGAATATTTACAATGAGGAAAATTCCATATATCGGAGTTACTTGAGTAGTGTAAAATAATGAATTCAAATATACCGCCACCTAGCGACCAAGCGCTAAACTAATCAATGCCTCATGTCAAAGCAGACGCCTTCCTGCATAACCTTTTTGAAAAGGTGCAGTTCAAAATGGGTAGGATTTTCAGGTATAATAAAATAAGCATGAAAAATCACTGTTTTTGTACCCTTTTTTACGAAAACCCCTCCCCGCGATGTACCCGCCCACCTATAGTCAATCTTTGGTAACGACCTGAAAGATGATTAAATTATCTTTCGAAACAGCCCCAAAAATCCAAAATTGGCCAAACATTAATATAGTTATAGCAATTTCAATTTGGGGTCAATTTGACCCCAGAGCACAGACAACGTAAGTTTTTTGAAAAAAGGACACTGTAGCGCATATTTTCAAGATTTTCCAAGCAAATTTGCACATAGGAGACAGATCTCGGCGAGTTTTACCAAACTACAAAAAATTAGGAGAATCGGTTGAAAACTGAAAAAATGGCAGCCACTCAAAGTGGCCTGGGGTCATATTGACCCCAGAGCACAGACAAAAGGTTAAAAATAAATTTCAGTCGTTTTCGATATAGCTTTTTTTGTTGTCGCATCAAAATTTTATTTTAGAGCAAAAAAAATTTAGGGGGAGGGGGATTTTTTTTTAATATTCGTATCGATCTTATTTGACTCTAAAACATCAAACAAAATTATTTTTTACTCGGATTTTTTTATTCGTTGTTTGCATTATGATTATATACATTTAAAAAACTATTTAATAAAAATTCCGCGGAAAAAATTAAATTTCGTTTCGTTTCGTAAAATTTTGAATCAAATGGACCCAAATTTCGTTTCGAAATCTCGGAAGTAAATTTGAATTTCGTTTCGTTTCAACAGTAGCTTTTCTAATTTCGTTTCGTTTCGTCAGGAAAAATGGTATTATCGCATACCCTTTTTCGCACGGCATAGATTTGGATCAGTTCGTGCGTGTTTTGTTGTCCACACGATATTGAATTGTTGCGTATTCGCAGATGATATTCACAAAAGATTGGAAATCGTATTACCTTCCAAGATGATGTCAAATGTTCACCTCACGTCTTGCCTCACGTAAACTTGGGATTCCTCGGTCTTTCAAAGTAACATGTACCGAACTAAGAATCCATTCTTATTGATTGTACAAGCGTGACAGGTACGGTTATTTGTCAGTTATGAATATGATGATTATTCCCCATTCTATCAAGTATCCGTTCTTATGTAGAGAAACTATATTACAGGTACTCTCTCAATCGGGTTGGTCGTTACTAATTCAAAGTGTTCAGTCATAATGTAAATTTTCTGATGTTTTATCATACGGATTAAGCTGTTTCATTTAAGACAGACATGTGTATCTTTCCTTTTCTAAGTGCGTGGTAATAGTCGGAAACGTATGTAAGTTTACTGTGCTCGAACCACACTGTATGTCCCTGATATTACTTCATCGTTCATTACTCATATGCACCTGTGTAATGTTCTGGAATTAGATCCTGAATAAGCACGAAAACACTTGTATAAATGAGGTTGTTTGTTGTGCGCTTATCACTGTATCGAATTTGTTTATTCATCCATTTTAAAGGCAGGGATTTTCCACAATGCTTTCGAGAGTGAGTAATTAGCATGATGAGGGTATGTATGCCATGATTTGAATACAATATGCAGTATCATTCGGATGTAAACAATTCAAAGTCCACGAGGTTTTTGATCATTTATTACTCATCTTACCGAAAACTGAATTCACCAGATTCGGATTTAATTGGTCACATATTTTGTTAGTACGTGTGAAGTACAAGGCAGTTTGTGCTAGCTTAAAACTAGAGACCTATGCAGACTATGAGGTAACGTTAGTAACAGATTCATCTATTCGAATCAGACCTTGAATTGACTTGAATTTTATGTATCTAAATAAAATTTGGAAGCACCGTTTCAACTTTTCCTTACTTCTATTGAGTCCACCTAAGTCTTAATTTCAAACTAACATACAATAACAGATGCAATACTACAATCCATACACCGAGTCCCGCCACATCGTACCAATAATTGCTGTTTTGAATTTCTAACAGCTCTAACACTTTTTTACTTTTCCTGTAGTAGCAAAACATATCTTCGCATGCAATCTCCGTCCGATTGAATCCGTACGTAGCCAACGCCAGCCCTTCGAATCCATATCGGAACTGCGACACGTACGTCAGCGGTTTAAACACGTCCAACAGCTCCCCGTATCGAATGAAAAATCCCGAAAACAGCACCATCGGAACTATCGTGCTGGGAACCACAAACGCGCTCACATCCACTGGACATATGCACCCGGCCACCATTCCGTACATTTGCGCCGTCCATCCCATCAGTCCGCAAATGGCCCAGAACATCACTATCCGCTGGGTTTCGTCTAACTGCCCGCTCAGATAGTAAACAATCACCTGGCAGCATGTCACACTGGCTAGCATCAACGGAAAATCGGCCGCAAGTTTCGAAAAGAAGTACGCAGCCACCGAGTAGCAGTTGCTTTTGTGCTCTCGCACAAATACCGCCATTTCCAGCGGGACTAGAAATTCAAATTAATGATTATTACGTTACAATTGTAAAATTCACGCTTCATTTGAACAAACTTACAAGTAAGTACCACAGTCATTGCGTTGGAGAACATTATGAACATCAGTATCATAATCAAACAGCTAATATTGGCCAGCACTTTGGCGCCGTTATTTCCAACGTTGTAAAACACCGAACCCACAATCAGACCGAACAGCACATGCCCGAGAAATCGCAACCGGGTCAGCGTGAGATTGCGGAACGTGCCCAGGGCCGTTCGTCGGGTCAGAATCCAAAACTGGCGCAACTGCGATATCGGATACTGGGGACTCGAACCCCGTCGACTAGATTCGTTCAGTAGCTGTTCGCCGTCGTTTAGCTCGTCGTGGAACCCTGCAATTGGAAAAGGAGCCGTTCGTGACAAATTGCAGTATAAAAGCTGTTCAGGTTGCATATTTTCAGGCGCGAGTGGGAGAGTTTCGCCACAAAGATTCGCTCTCATTTCCTGACTTGGGAACTTTACTCACCATTCATTTGGTCACTGCTGGCGGATTCCATCTGTTTCAGAAGCGGATTGATTTTATCTGGGTCCGTGTTGATGGTAGATGCCACTTTCATAGCTGGAAGTGTGAATGAGAGTTATTACACACGAAAAGTTATAAATGTATTTAAGTTATTTGTTTCAAATGCAGAATTTGACTAATGCGTAAAATGCGAAAAATAAGACTTTGCCGTAAGATAATCGATCGGATGCTATATAGCAATATGTATTGTGTTGAAGCCAAATAACTTTCATTAAAAAAAATCCATTCAAGTCAGAAACCAGGTAGAACGTGGAACGCTGCCTCTTTCAGGAGCGTTTTCAAGAAACACACCAGTTCTATCAGAAGTACAGCCATTTGCCGCAAAGGCTTCATACTCCGATATGAGATGTGCAGGAATAAGGATGGAAGCAGTTTTAACTGACGAACATGTGGTGAGGAACACTTGAATGGTACTGAAAGTAAAGACAGTGAAGGTCAAGACAACGAAGAAGACGACTGCGTCAGCTGTTGGTAAGCTACCTGGGTAACAGCTACCGGAGGGACGGAAGGAAGGGATCGTAGGTTCCATCTACAAGAAAGGCACCAAGCTGGAATGTGAGAACTTTCGATCGATCTCTATCCAGCCGTTTACAAAGTGATATCCCAGATCATCTTCCGCCGTCTGTCACCAATAGTGAATGGGTTTGTGGTAAGTTACCGGCTTGGTTGACGGCTGCTTGAAAACCAGAACTTTACTGTGCGCTAAATCTTAAAAAAAAAATGCTTTGGATGTCAGGTTCCATTTCCTACGTTCGAGCCAACTCAGGATTGTTACCCTCAATACCATCAGAATCTGCATGTACCGAGGTAAGCATTTTGCCTTTTCGCTAGCTGGCAGCTATATGCCGCAAGGCCGCCTCGTTTGGCGCAGCCACAGATAACAGATATTGAGGCTGGCATCCGATACGTGTGTAAACATCCGCAACCGTTAATTCAAATGTATTTTAAATTGGGACCGCGTTTGGCATCGATTGGAGATGGCGCCAAGATCATTGTTATTGAAAACGCAGCCCAAATGCGGCTGTCAAATGCATTGGCTGCGTTCGACGCTTGTTAACCAGCTGCGTCCGTGTGTACTGCCGCAATCAGTTGAGTAGATGGCAGTAGTGGGCCAACGTATATCAATTCAAAAGTTTACACAGGATTTTCAATAAAATTTGTTTTAGCCTAAATATCTGTTATCTGTGGCGCAGCCTCCTCCAAGGCATACGGAATTCTTCTCCTCACTGTAGAGGACCAGATACTGCGCACGATGGCAGACGTCGGACTTTCCCCAGTTCCGCGAATTCACTGGCATAGAGCGAGTGACTGGTACTCCTTTTCAGCCATTATAAATAGCTCCCTAGCTTGCAACTTTCGCAGGAGTGACAATTTCGTGGTTAATAGAAGGTCGGTACTCGGTAGCTGAGCTTCTCAACAGAGATGTCCGCAACCACGAACACAGGTTTACGAATGAGTCGGTTTCGACCCGTGTAGTAACCATTGGAGTCACCAGCAGCGATTTCACTGTTACAGACAGCCTCCTGAGTATGTGCAGGGTCTTCTTGATCGAAGCAGCCGCGGCTTTCATTGCCGCCACCTTCCCGTCCAGGAACAGGAAGCCCATCCTCGCTTTGCCAGACTCTGCCAGCGTCATCTCCGCACTCCACAGCAATCAGCCTTAGCACTCGATCCAAGGCATCGTAGCGAACATGCTTCCAGCGGAGTGCCTGGCAACATCAAGGCGAATCTTCTCACAGAAGACGAACATAAGGGCCAAAGTTTTACGACATCCGACACGCAGGGTGATGTCAAAAACTGGATAAAGAAGCCCTTAACTGGAAAAAATCCTGGATAGCTATCACGTCTGGTTACCGCCGAAAAATGAAATGAATCTAATAGAACAGCAGATAATGTACCGACTTCGAACCATGAAGAAGGGAATCATGAGCTACACGGACTCCTACAGGAAAATGAGAGAGGAAGAGGATAAAAAGCAACTAGCGCAGTCTACGAGTCAGCGACGGGATCGTTTGGTTACTGAAGGATCAATGGACGAATCCATACACACACGGCTCTTGCATTACTTCGGCGTGAACGGTGTGCAAAATTGTATGAAGAATCCGGCCGAAGACTTCAATCCCTGTAAGGACTACGACAAGGTGTTCAATATTGCGCTAGAGGTTATCATGCAGAGATCCAAACGCATAAAAAAAGTACATGCTAGTGGAAGGAAAGCGAGTCCGCATGGAAAGCAGTGTTATGGGGACTTCCTCATAAGGCTGAACCACATAATGTTGAAAACTCATGAGGTTTAACGCGAACGGATGAAAAAGTGAAAATCTTTTTTTTACAAATCTGTTTATTTATGAGGCTCAGATGTTTAATAATAAACTCTACGGAGCCGAAAACATTAAAAATAATAGGATTAATTATTCCGAAGAAGTTTCAGAAACATTTCTGCGAGAGGTCTTCTTTGGTGGGGATCGGTCCATTGATCCTTCAGTAACCAAACGATCCCGTCGCTGACTCGTAGACTGCGCTAGTTGCTTTTTATCCTCTTCCTCTCTCATTTTCCTGTAGGAGTCCGTGTAGCCCATGATTCCCTTCTTCACGAACCAGATCCGATCTGTATTATTCTTGAAGCTCATAGTTTCTGCTAGTTTCTCGCGTTCCACCATTAAATCGGGAATTTCAAATGGTTCCATCCGTTCAGTTGAATCGGTATCCAATCCAACCACATCTTCCTCAGCCACTTCAATTACGTCGTTCTGCGCTGCTTCCGATGATGTTTGATGTGTTCGACTTCATCAAATCCGATAACGACACCGGAGTACGATTTCCGTTGCCCACCTTTCGTTGCCATATTCGCCTCTTTCTTTCCGATTGATCGTTCATTTTTTTCCTTTATGGACATGCATCCTTCCGGTGACCTTCCGCTCCGCACGTGAAATACCTATTTGTTTCGCAAATCCTGGTAGAATACCTTTCCTGGCCAATTTGACACTTCCAACGCCTCTAACGCCGGTGTACATATGGTCCAGACCTACGTTTGGCGGGAAATTTTCCCGGACCACAGAATCTACTTCCCCGTACTCCACAAGAAACTACTTGAGATCGTTATCCAGCAGTTCTGGTGGCAAATCAAACACCCGGATGTACTGGACATTTGTACCGGCAATTGTCATTTTTACTTCCACTGAACTTCTACTGGAATAGTGAAATTTTCGCGATTCATAATTCTTCATTAACGACTCCTCGAGCGATACACCGCTGTTTTGTATACTGCTTCCATAAGAGATACATCGGTATCCAACTGTCGGACAAACCCGGCGATCTCCACCAAAGTTGGTCGAGGAGCGGTAGGCGGAAAGCTAAGTGAAAATCTTACATCAATCCGAAATAACAAAAAGTCGATAATCGAAAAGTTGATACTCGATATTGATGGAATAATTTACATTTGACGTCAGCAGAGAACAAACGGAAGTAAACCGAAATCTTTTTGAGACTCCTTTTGTTGTCTGTCAATTTTGATATCTAATTATCATTTTTGTTGTCCGCACAGAATTTGAAATATGAAGGTAACATAGAAAGGCACAATATTTTATTTTTTGTTCGTGGTTGGGTTCTTGCATTTGGTTTTTGATTCTTGCCGAAATAACACCCATTTTTTTCTTTACTCGTCCTTGTCTCTTCTTTTTTTCTTCTTCCATGTTTTTTTAGGAGTTAGGATTTATGAATAAGGAAGTGGAAACTAGGAATTAGGAATTGGGAATTAGGAATTATAAATCAGGAATTAAGAATTTGGAATTGAGAATTAGGAATTAAGAAATAAGAAATAATAAAAAAAGAATAAAGAATAATGAGTAAATAATAGAAAACGTTGAAGGGAGCAATACTTTTTCCTTTTCTTTGTTTCTTCTTCGTTCTAGTTTGTTCCTTCTTGGCTCTTCCTACTTGCTTTTTTCTTCTTCTTTCTTCCTTCTATTCTCTTACTTCTTACCTGGGTGCTGCGGATAGAGCCACTTTTCTGCTGTCAAGCGAGTAGCGGGATCTTTTGAAATCAATCCCATAAGCAAAATTATTTTGCAGTTACTCGACTGTCAAACATTTCCCGCTCTTCGAATTTCTCTTTCCATGCTGCATGAAGGCACACGAATGCGCGAGACTATTCATGACTTTACGATGGTTTACATACATTCCTGCTCCAATCAGCTGCTGAATCTCGTAACGAGTGCTTTTTAGTTGCATTCCTACTAATTATCCATTCGAAATATAATCTGAATATATTTGTTACAAAGAATGTAAAACTCAAACTAAGTTTTTTTTTACCCGAATAATAACAATACTTCTCAATATAAGATCTAAAACGAACATAACCACAATCTTCAATGTTTGGCTCCGGCACAATAGAAAATTTTGGCTTCAGTTTGACAACCAAATCGATTCTATCCGCATCAAACAGCTTCTTACTAGTCCCTTGTTCCTTCGTCCCTTTTTCTTCTTCCCTATTCTTTGTTCTTCTTTATTCATCCATATTTTTTCTTCCTTCTTCTGTCTTCCTAATTTCATCCTTCTTCCATCTTCTTTCATCCTTCATTCTTCTTCGTTTTTCCTTCATTCTTTATCCTTCTTTCTTTTTCTTTCTAAGGAGGAAGCTTATGCTTTCATCTTCCTTCATTCATTTGCCTTTTACTTTCTTTTTAGACCTTCTTTCTTCCTTCTTCTTCCATTTTCCCTCCTTCAATCTTCATCAACCTTCCTCCCTTCAACGTTTTTCTCTTTGCCTAATTTTTTTTTGCTCTCTATTATTTACTCATTATTCTTTATTCTTTTTTATTATTTCTTATTTCTTAATTCCTAATTCTCAATTCCAAATTCCTAATTCCTGAATTATAATTCCTAATTCCCAATTCCTAATTCCTAGTTTCCACTTCCTTATTCATAAATCCTAACTCCTAATTCTCAAAACCTGATTCTTAATTCGTAATTCCTAACTCCAAACTCCCAATTAATAATTCCCAATTCCTAGTTCCCACTTCGTAGCTCCTAACTCCCAATTCATATTTCTCAATTTCTTATTTCTGATTCCTTATTCTCAATACCTTATTCCCAATTTCAAATTCCTAATTCTTGGTTCCTAATTTCCAATTCCTAATTCCTTATTCCCAATCCTAAATCATAAGCCCTAAATCCCAATTCCCAACTTCTACCTCCAACTTCCTAAATAATAATTCCTAGCTCATAATCATTGGCCCCTAATTCCCAATTCCTAATTTCAAGTTCCCAATCCTAAATCTCAACTCCTAATTTTTAATTCCCACTTCCTAATTCCAAAATCCTAGCTCCTAACCAGGCTTGTAAAATGTCATCTGCATGTCATTTGACTAATTTGTTCATAACTTTCTTTAAAAGCCAAATTTATTCCATAATTTTAGATGTACTCATAACGCTTGAGTAGGGCTATATTTTTGTCCAAGGGTACATTGCTCTAAAAATAACATCTGAGTCTGGAGAGTGAAAACTCTCCAAAATGTCACGTGTCATTTGACATAATGTCATTTGAATGACATTTTGCCTCCCAAGCCCCAGATTACGTATTTACAGCAATGTCTTGTTAGACAAAGTTGTAGCCACATTTAAGCTCTATAAGTTCGCCATACATCATGAATTAATAGCTACCTTCGGGAAAAAGTTCTAGGAAAATTATACAAACGAATGCAAATGACATTTTACAACACTGCTCCTAACTCTTTATTCCTAATTTCTAATTGATGATTCCTTATTCTCAATTCCTGATTCACGAGACGAGCCAGCAGCCTAGGGCTGATAATCTCGCTAATAAAGAAAAAAAAAATCCTGATTCTCATATCCAAATTCCTAATTATTGAATCCTAATTACCAATTAATAATTCCTCGTTTCTAATCCAAAATGCTAACTCCTAAATCCCAATTCCCAACTCCTAGTTCCAACTTCCTAAATCATAATTCCTAACTCATAAACCTTGACACCTTATACTCAATTCATAATTCCCAATTCCTTATTACCAATTTCAAATTCCTGATTCTTAATTGCTAATTCCCAATTCCTCATTCCTTGTCCCAATCCTAAATCCTAACTCCTAAATTTAAATTTCCAACTCCTAGCTCCAACTTCCATAATCATAATTCCTAACTCATAATCCTTGACCCCTAATTCCCAATTCCTAATTCCTGATTCTTGATAATACTCAGTTCCCAATCAAACTCCTAATTCCTAATTCCCACCTCCTAATTCCTAAATCCTAGCTCCTAACTACTTCCCAATTTCTAATTCCCGATTTCTGATTCTCAATTTTTAATTTCTGATTTCTTATTCTTAAATCTTAATTCCCAAATCCTAATTCCTAATTTTTGATTCCTAAGGCCGATACAAATATTTAAAATCTATTTTGTCAAATTTTATCGGATTTTGTTTTTGCCAAAAAATAATATTTTGAGGGGGCAACAAAATAAAATTCGGATAATTTTGAGGATTTTCAAAACATTCTTTAACAAATCCGAGGAGTTGTTTGATTTTTTTTCATTTTAATATTTATTTTTTATTATCCCCCCTTGACCTTTCGGAGACCAGTAGGACAAAAGTTAATTAAATATTTGTAACGGCGTAATTACCAATAAATAATTCCTAGTTCCCAATCTTAAATTCTAACTCCTGAATCCAATTGCCAACTCCTAGTTTCTACTTCCCAAATCATAATCCTTGACCTCTAATTCCCAACTCTTAATTCCTGATTAATTATTCCCAATTCGTAATTTCCAATACCTAATTCCTAATTCGTAGCTCCTAACTCCCAATTTCCAATTCATAATTCCTAGTTCCCCCTTCCTAATTCCTAAATCTTAGCTCCTAACTCCTAATTCTTCAACCGTCTAAGACGAGTTTAGTACTCTCCATATAATTCCACTACGTTTTGTTATCTTTGCAGATACGTATTTCGACCTCAACTGTGAGGTCGGTTTCATTGTCTTGTACTTGACTCGACTTGGAGAATGGAAATGGAGAGTACTGAACTTTAGACATTCCACTAAAAAGAGCTTAAAATATTTTTTCCTAATTCTTAATTTATATTTCCCAATTCCCAATTCCTAATTCCTGATTCCTTTACTTCCAATTCCTTATTCCCGCTTCCTAATTCCTAAATCCTAACTCCTATCTATTAGAACCTGATCTCCAATTAATTATTCCCACTTCCTCATTCCTAAATAATAAATCCCTACTCCTAATTCCCAATTCATTATTCAATATTCCTGGTTACCACTTTCTAAATCCTAAATCCTAGCTTCTAACTCCTGAATCATAATTAATTCCTTTTCTAGTTCCAACTTCTTAAATCTCAACTTCTTACTCCTAATGCCCGATTTCTATTTCCTAATTATAAATATCTAATTCTTAAATTCTAATTTCTTATTCCTAATTCATAGTTTCTAACTCCCAGCTCCAAATTTCTAGTTCCTATTTCCCAATTCCTAACTCCTAATTCCTTATTCCTAGTTCCCACTTCCTAATTCCTAAATCATAACTTCTTATACCCAATATCTAAATCCTAATTCCTTATTCCTAGTTCCCACTTCCTAATTCCTAAATCCCTTAATTCCTAATTTCAAGTTCCTACCGTCAGGTCGCCATTCACCGTGGGTGCACCATTCACCGTGGGGTTCGAAGTGATGTTCGTTATGTTTACGAAAATATTGAAAAATACTTTATTTCAACACCATTAAAGAAGTTCAAAAGAATCCTCTCCGAGTAATAACTGTGAAATATAACTGTTCCAACAGCTGATTTGACGTTGGAGTTTGTTAACATCCTGCGGCTGTTTGCTTCCACCTTTGTTTTTAGCCGTCAAGTATATTCTACGCTCGCTCAATATCAGTGAAAAAGTGAATGTTTTATAAAACCGTCTAAGACGAATTAAGTACTGTCCATTTAATTCCACCAGTTAATTTTCGTTATCTTTGCAGATACGTATTTCGACCACAACTGTGTGGTCGTCTTCAGTGTCTTGTACTTGACTCGACTTACGACTCGAAATACGTATCTGCAAAGATAACGAAAATTAACTGGTGGAATTAAATGGACAGTACTTAATTCGTCTTAGACGGTTTAATACATTCCACTAAACGAGCTTAATATATTTTTCTGAAAATGTTTTATTGTTCTTTACCTCTTATTTGATGTCAATGCAATTTAAGTGTCGGGTTTGTATTTTGATTTTACTTATAAAATTAATCCAAAAATATAGGTAACACATCATTCTCCACCAAGGAATGTAAATTGTAATTGTCGCTGAAAAATGCGAAAAACAAGCGACAAAAGAGAATAGCGATAACTCTTTGTCCTCATCTGCAGAGGATAAAGACATTGGGTCGTATGAATAAAAAGTAGCAAAACTCAACGCTTGTAGTAACTACTCAAAAATAAAGTCCACAGAGAAAACTACATGTTTGATATGAATAAAAACATTTTCGAACTTATGGCATATGCTACATTCGAACTTAGCCTTTACTACAGTTTACTACCATTTACTACACGGAGAAACGTCAAAACAAAATAGACCCCATGATGACGATGATGATTTCATCATTTTTTTGCGGCTAATCAACAAAAGACATGTCTGTTTTGTTTGTTTTCCCTAAATTGGACTTCTATTTTCAAGAACAAAGCCGATTCGCTTCGATTCTGATGAATAATCTGCATTTGAAACATGAGTAGCAACGTCTTGAGCAGACTACAAGAAATCAGTAGTAAACTCTTGTTTTATTCATACCGAATCAGTTGTTTGTAGTATGTTCGAAATGTGTAGTGTAGTAAAGTTTCTTTTATTCATACGAACATGTTCCACAAGTGACGTTTACTACTGAAAATGTAGTAAAGTTGAACTTACTACTTTTTATTCATACGACCCATTGTTGCGTTCCATTTTATTTGCAACAAACATGGAGAGGTAATTGTTGAGAACTATTCAAACTGCGATAACTTGTATATTTCAGAAGTAAAACACAAATCATGTGTACAGATGGTTAAGTTTATGTCTAAGCTACGATAACTGATACTGATTTAACCAAAAACATCATCGGAAACCGACTATTTCTCAAAATGAGCGGCAGGCGATCATTGTCCTATTCTGTTGCAGTTTGGGACAAACGCTTATTGCGAGTTGAGTTTGTCCCAACATTTACAAGAGAGGACAATGTTATTGTCATTGGCAATGTTGTTATTTTACATTCCTTGTTCTCCAACAAATAAAAATGCACGGCGAATGGATCCCCCAGAAAATAACTGTGTCCATTCACCGGCCATCGAAATCGTCATAATTTTGTACAGGTTGAGCAGAAGTAATGGTTTTCCGGGATGACTTGTTGGTCATAAGAGTTACGTGACGTTAATGAGCATTGATTTCTGCATCTGCAATATAATTGTTTTGATTGATTATGTCCTTTCTGTGTTAAACTAAAACACATGAACTCCACATGTTTATGCTTAACTAAATGAAAAACACGAATAACATTTTGAAATCAAAGTTTAAATTCATATTTTAATTATTTAAATGAAAAGTTCTTATCCACGGTGAATGGGTACCTACCCACACGGTGAATGGTGCCCTAACACGGCTAAAGGATACCCTAATATATCACTGAAAAATTATCTACGTCCATCTATCTTGCCAAAAACAGATAGTTTTTGACTTTCATTCGAATTAAAACAATTATTCAAGGTTCGTGACGGTGTTCAAGACTATAATTTTCAATTTAAATTATTTGGAGAGCTCTAATATTTGCTAAATTGCCTAAGATGCACGGTGAATGGCGACTTGACGGTAGTTCCCATCTCCTTATGCCTAAATCCTAACTCCTAACACTTTATTCTTAGTCCCTAATTCTTAATTCTTGTTTCTGTATTCCTTATTCCTTGTCATTTAATCTTTTTCTTCACTCTTTATTTTTATTTTATGTTCTTCAGTATTTTTGCCTTTCTCGTACACTAAGTGTACGTAAAGGCTATAATATTGCTCCAAAAACAAAATTTTGATATTTTTTAATTCTTTTTCATCATTATTTATTCACCAATTTCATCCCAGCAAGATATTTCAGCTTTCTGATATTTTCTTTTTGATACTTCCAGCCTTGTAAGACTTGACGCCTTGACGTTCATAAGACCAGTGGTCCACTACAAAGGAGTACAAGAGAGCGATGTGTAGTGGTGAAGAATTAACCACGAGATCACATAACTCTACGGTGAGCTCAATTTCCAGAAGGTGACAAAACCGGAAGGGTACGAAGGGTACGAACCCAAAATAGATGCTGTTTGGTAAATTTGCGAGTTTTTTTTTATTTAAAGTCACTGAAGCGTAGCAAAGCTAGTAATTCTCAAAAATCCATTGAAAAATAAAGGCGCTATCAGCGTTCAATATCTTAAAATTTTTGTATCGGTCTCCAAATTTTAGATTTCGATTTTACATCCAGTACTTTCGTTTATGACGTTGTTCAATGTAAAAACATAACTTTCTTTAAGAAGTACACCTTTCTACTCACCGAAATCAGCCCGATTGTAATACTGCGGACACTCAAACCCGGCTCCAGCCAACGTCCCGATCATGTCCTCCAACGACCCTTGGTACATGCACCGTCCATCCGCCACCACATAGATATCGTCGAACAGCTCTAGCAGTTCGGAGCTTGGCTGATGGATCACACTAACCACACACCGGCCCTGCTTGGCCAGATCTTTCATGTACGATACCACCTGATACGCCGATTCACTGTCCAGTCCGCTGGTGGGTTCGTCGAAGAACATAATCTTCGGATTCGATACCAGTTCCAGCCCGATCGATAGTCGCTTTCGTTCCCCACCGGAAAGCACCCGTGCCTGATTGTGGGCGCACTTGGCCAATCCCAGCAGGGCGATTATGTCGTTCACAATTTTGGTTTTGTGTATTCGGGTGACATTGGACGACAGTTTGAGATCAGCCGCGTAGTGAAGTGTTTCCTGGATGGTTATGTTCTGAAGGAGAGGCACGTCCTGAGTGTTGTACGCAATCAACCGTCGATACCTGTGACGTTCTACGACTTCGTTATTGATCAGGATATGGCCCGTGATGTTCTCGGTTCTAAGAAAGGCAAACGATTGAATATTAATGTCAAAATGGGGAGGTGATTGAACTAACTTGAAACCGCTCAGTGCGTTCATCAGCGAAGACTTCCCCGCACCGGAAGGGCCCATAATTGCAGTCAGTCGCCCGGAACGAAACGTACCAGAAATGTTCTTCAACAGCTGTTGCTTCTTCCCATTCTGGTTGACCGTGTAGTTGAGATTTCGAAAAGATAAACTGCTGATGGTTTTCACCAATGGTATGATCACTTGTACCGTCTCATCGAGACTCATTTTTTGCTGCTGCGTTCCTGCGCGGCCACTCCTGCAAAACAATGTTCATCGATTAATAGAGGTCAATTAGGTATCCAGCGAGTCAAACGACAGTGCCCTTTTTATTATGGAAGCCAAACAACAACAATCAACATTAGGGTGCTCCAAGTTTCATATCTTTAACATGATTACCATGATTTTAAACTTGTTCACTGATTCTGATTTCACTTTCACAGTTGATAGGCAATATTATTTTCCAACATTTGTATTTTGTGCCGCAATCTATTTTTCAGCTTAATTTTATTTTAGTAAGACAGGCCTCCAGTCATTCGGCGAAATTATCTTTAGTTGAGCATCATTACACATCACATCACATGCCTATCGCGACCACGATCGTATCATGTTTGTTTGTTATCTTCAATGTACTCATCTTCTGTGAGATCGTTCCATGACGTCAGCTGTGCAAATCTCCATCGATCGATATTTACTTGATTCACTCACCATCTGGAATGACGTTCAACTCAAACTGTTTACCACCAGGGGCAAACAATCGATTTTATGATTGTAGCTCTCACCGCCAAATAAGATTCGAAAGAAAGGCACCCACTTCAACCAGATTCATAGAGCCTGTATCCAAAAAAATGCTAGGTTTATTTATATTCGCTGCACGACACACTTCAACACACTCCCTACAGGTTGAAAACTAATAACGCCGTCGTCAGCAGGGAGAATTTGTAATCTTTTCCGGTTTGGCTTTCGATCACCTTTTCAAAGTCCCGCTTTCCTCAGACGGCTTAATGTTCTGCCCATCATCGTGTGTTCAACCTGTTTTATTGACTCATTCACATATTTTCTTCGGCCGGCCGACCAGAATGCAACTCCCCCTTTTTTTGCGACGCATTCATTCAACTTACCGTCGCTTAGCACAAGTTCTTGAACAAAGAATGCTGTTCGAACTAATCCAGCACCGAATACCAGCGAAAACTTCTTTCCAATACTGCACGAAATGCTCATAAATTGAAAACAAATGACAATTTAGATTGGCCTCCCCGTTACTGTGCCTTGCTGCTGCTCCACTTCTTCAACACATGTTCACCACCCAGCAACGTAGACGAAACGCGAGAACCACCCAAACCGATCAACCGGTTCTGCCAAAACGCGAGAGTAGACTGAACTCCACCGAAGGCCGCGGCTTCCCAGCAGGTTCACAAAACCGCTGCTCCCCATCAACAGTGCCGGTTCAGCAGCATTCGTTCTGAGGGAGATTTTCTCTCGCGCTTTCTCGTGAGAATTTTTATCCAATTTAAATTAGCCGCTCTGTTGTTGTTTTGTAGCATTGCCATGCCGCCGCGCCTTGATGGGATTCATTCTGAGATTCTCGCGAAAACAAAGAATGAACCGGTGACAGAATGGTGATAATTCTCAGGTGATAATAGATTCGTGATGCATACGAGTTCAAGTTCACCGAAAATAAACATTTTTTATAAACAGAGTATTTTGGCTTCGAAAATTGAAGTTGTATTCTACGTTTCTCTAGATCTATATTAGTATGTATGTACAATTGTCGCTAGAATACACGCAACTGCGTAAATAAAGCGCTGTTGGTGGAATAATCGATCTAAGATTTATAAGGCGCAACTTATGAATTTCGATTATCCAGATCACCAATTGCATACTGATATATACCGATCCTATGTGACATGATCGGAAACTAGCAAACAAACTTTTCGCGTCAAACGAAATAAGCGTAAAATGTTTATTGTTCTTCAGAGTATTTTGTTTGAAGAGCAATTTCTCGCTGAAAATGTTCGTGGGTGAACATCCAAAGAGCTCCTCAGATTGAATCAGTATTTCGAACCCTGGATTAACCCGTTTCAGTTTGAACCAGATAGTGGAATTGAAAAGAAGCTGTTTTTCGGATGTAAATAGTACTTGGTGCAACTAGTTGCAAAAAAATGATTTTTTCAGCACGAGTTGTACGTTTATCCAACGAGGCTTGCCGAGTTTGATAAATACTAGGGGAGGAGGTTCGGTTGTGAGCACCGTTCGGTTATGGGCACCCCTATGTATCTTTTGACAGATAAGAGATGCTGTCATTCTGATAACCGTCATTTGTTTGCAATAATAGCATGATGTTTTGTGCTCAATATCAAACCGGATGGGCATCTCTACTTTGAACTAGAAACAAATAAATTTTTCGTACAAGAAAAACAACACGAAAGTTTCTACTTTGAGGCCCAATGTCGATTGCCATCAAAATTTTAGCGCGAATTTTTTATTCTTCTCGTTCCAAAAAGGCTGCGAAATTCGGTTGTGGGCACCTTTATTGGTTCGGTTTTGGGCACCTCCATTTTATTGATAAATCATTCAATATCGTTTTACTTGTCCCTTAACTTATTTTTAATAACGTTTTAAGGCAGTTTTTATAATTAGTTTGGCATAATTGTTCGAAATAATGAGTTTATTTAATATTTTTGATAAGAAAATTATTTTGAGCTTTTTAGTGGAATGTCTTCACTTGTCATAAGACGAGTTAATACAATCCCATTGAATTCCACCATGTTTTTGTTCTTTGGGCATGTCTAGTTATTATACACACACTTTTTGGAACAAAGCGTTGACCGATTTGCTTGCAACAAGTTGCATTCGACGGGGAATCCTTTCCCATTGTTTCCTATTGAAAATTGGTCAGATCGGACTATGGGATCAAAATTTATGGCCAAAATATTATTTTTTGTAATGAACGAGAAAGGCACTATTACCGTTAGGGTGATTAATCAGGGTTTTGACGTAGGATTTACGTCTTTCTTTACTATACTGGGTGTTATTTAGATTTTTGGAAATCGAGAGCGTTACGCTGGAAGGGAAGATTTTGAACGTTACTAGCGCCTTAATTTTTCGATGGATTTTTAAGATTTATATATCAATCGACTCGGACACTCTCCAGCATTTTGCCCATTTCATTGAAACTTAAGATTATTAACGATAAGCTATTGAAAATCTCAATTCTTGTCAAAGCCAGCAAAAATTTCATATGTAACCAATCCCGTGCATTCCTAACACGGACATCAGAATGCGCTATCTCACGGGCCTTCGGGTCTACCGGAAGATTTTCTTTGTGTATAAAAGAAGCAGTGCCTGCCGTGTGCGAGTCATTACAATTTGTGACAGCAGCGCGTACTGACGTGCTTTTTGCTCGCGCATTTTTCGTTTCGTTCGTTCGTTCGCTGTTTACCAAACAGCGATAGCATGCAGTCACCTGCGGTAGAACTTCCGGTGGGTCTGCGAATATGCATGAAAGAAGTGGGCGCATTTTTTTGTCATTCTGTGCTTGATGATGATCGGATGCAGTGGTGTCGTTTGCAATGGATGCAATCGTCCATCGCATCGCTCGCAGTTCACGGTTAGAGGCCGATGATGGCGGAGGCAGTGAGGGCAGCGGTGGTGAATGAAGAAGAATAAACTGGACGAAAAAAAAAATAAAAAAATAGAGATTTGGTCTGCTTATCCACGAAAAGTGATTGGTTTCATAATCCACATGATCCCGGGATGGGTACGAGTCATGTCATTTGACTGACCATATGTTAAGTTGTGCTTGGTACTAAACGACACGTACATTAAAACATGGTTATACTATAACAGTTCTGATTCCCCAGCAAAAAAAAATCAACTACACTGATGAAAATAGAAATTTGATTAAAATAATTACTTACCTTTATTCGCAGAAGGCATTAGCAATTAAAGATGCACAGTCAGCAATAGTGTTAATATCCAGATTAGAAAATTTCGCTGTATTACATGTAAATGTATTACATTTTAAAACAGTCCGCAAAAAAAATATTTCCAGAAACATATTCAAACTTGACGTAGACTCGGAGTTAGCAGTATCTCCTCTATTTTAGTAGGGTTACTGATCCTTGACTTGTTTTTTATTGTTGTGATTTTTTTCAGCAGTAAGCACGCATGTTAGCAAAAAGAAGCAACGAAATTGGTGCTGTATTTCTTTGTTTGGAAAACGGGACAGTTCCCCTAAAATAGCACATTTTGCCCAAGTCTGAAAATTTTATAAATAGAATTTTTAAACTTCAAATACTATCATCAATAAGAGATCTATAAATGCCCTACATTTGCTGGAGTAAAGCAAAGCAATTCTAATTATGTATTTAATTATTAGTTTTATTTCCAGAAGTTTTGAATAAACAAATAGCTAATAATTCTAGTACATTCAAAGTTATACTACAAAGTTCCCTACTAAGTAGGGAAAGCACCTGTCATGCGAACTGGGGTCGTGGGATCAAACCCCACCGAAGGGGCGGTTACCCTCCAATACCCTTTCCGAACTAAATCTATCACATGTTGTACATATGCATAATCAAGTTTCAGACATAGTAATTAATAATTCTATACAGCATGGAAGTTGACGTTTCCAATATCGATTCCTTTAATCAAACTCCATAGATCCAAAAGTTAGAAGTTAAATGAAAAGACATAACAAACACTGAAGAAGTTTCCAAGTAGGAAACGAAATGCGTATCTGATTGTTGATACATAAAAAAGTTAATAGTGGAAGTAAATGGAAGAATAATAGTCTTTTAACCTTAATGAAAAGACGTTACGTTTATACAAGTCCTACGTCTACTCGCGGTTATGTTAGAAACATTACCCATTGCTCGTTTGTGATGCATACCAATAAAACGTAAATCAATGAAAAATTAAAACCCATTTACCTAAAGTGCTATTTTAGACCTTTCTTATGTGATTTTTTTCAACATCCTCCTTAATGCACCGAGGGAGGCATCATCACTGCTAGGTGAATTGATTTGAGTTTTTTTTAGCGTCTCCTGGCTTTTAGAATGAATAAAGTATTCCTTGTCTTTAAATTTGGGTGGTTTTTATTCATGCTTCTTTAATTTTAGCTAAGTTTTCAAGGGTGCCCACAACCGAACCACGAAATGAAAATGTCCAAAAATGTCAAATTTTCTAAATTGTCAATATTTTTTTCTAAATCGATGAAATCATATTAATTTATTTGCTAGTAGTAAGGTTATAAGTTCAGCTTTCGATTGCTATGCAAATGTCGACATAAGATCAACCAGGGCCTAAGTTATGGACCAAACACAAAGGTGCCCCACAACCGAACCTCCTCCCCTACGAGTGCTGAAAATATCGAGGTTTGCAACAAGTTGCATACGCTATTTTTTTCATTCTTGCCAAAAAATTGTGTTGCTGCAGAGAACAATCAGATTCTATGTTATCGTTCCAAATTGCCATGAAACGATAGATGAACTTGCTTTTAGAAAATGTTGATGTCATGTTCATCAAACTATTTCATGTATTACGGGACGCAGAGAATGCACGAGTTGAGCACTTACCCAAGCTAATTCTGCAAAATGTACACTCAGAAATAGACCAAACCTGCAATAACCTACAAACAAATCATTTTTCATATTTTTAAAGTTTATACTTTGAAAAACGTAATTACTAATCTACGCAAGATCAAATCGCTACACGGCGAGGATGCGGAGGTTATACTAATCGAGTATAAACTGCACGTAAACGAACGTTCGGTCAACCAGGAGAATCGCAGTAAGCATAGATTTTCCTCAGAGTGTAGTCATGTAAATACTGTTCTGATGTTGGTTTTTCTTTACAGCACCTAAATGAGCGCTATAATGGATTTCACGCAACTCACATTTGAGTTACATAATGTTCATTAAGGCGTTCATTTCGTTGGAATGGAAAAGTAGGCCGTTTTATCATTAAAAGGCGAACTGTAAACCAGGTATTATGATCAGGAATTTGGAAAAAAAAAACTATTCCATCTCTTGCGCTAAGAAACATAAGGGCGTGAGTGGTATTGATCGTTTCCTCTTCATCGATTTTAAATTTTGCTAATAACGAATTTGATTTCGTTTCCTTCACACTAACTTTCAACTACTCAGTGACTGAGTAAACATGTGTTGCCGTCTCTTTTTTTCCACGAAAATTTTACTCAGTTTCCGTCAAAAGCGGGACTACTCGTAGCTATGGGTAGTCTTGCTTTTGACGGAAACTGAGTAAAATTTACGTGAGAAGAAAAGAGAGAGCATTACAATTTGACTCAGTACCTGAGTAGATGAAAGTAAGCGTGTGAGATGGCAAACTACGATGCTTTGAATCGACGATTGGCAGAAATTGATTGGTTCGCAGTATGTCTAAGCACAGGCATGGATGATAGCGTTGAAAATTTCTTCCAAATTCTTCATCACGTCTTCATCAATAATATACCTTAAAGGTATATAGACCAAGATGAATACATCACTAGGTGTTCCAATCTGCCAAATTCACGATTCAGCCTTCTTGGATTTTAGTATGGGAGAGTTAGCCGATTTGTTTATGTTTTGCACCGCTAATAAATTTTTCACCCCCCCTCGTCCACAAACTAAGCAGATTGAAACACCTAGCTGTGTATTCATCTTGGTATAGACGTTGCAAATTGCAACGTCCTCCTGTGAAACCATCTTGGTCAAGCAGTGAACTCAGAAACCTCGAAGATGAAGCGAAATGCACCGTACATATTGGACCCAGCGATCACCGTCAACCAGAAGTACTTATAATCTCTATCGTTGCTGCGCTCCATGCGAAAGGAAACTGGACTACCTACACGGATAAAAATAAAAAAGATAAAGAGATTAAATTTAAATATAAAACCATATTCAATCTATCTATTCATTGCCATGCTTAAATTGTAATAAACTATGAACGATTACTCCAAGTCAGGGCCGGATTTAGGAAGGGGGGGGGGATGTAAATAAGTTTTTGGAAATAGTTTTTACGTGTCGTTTTTTTAGTTGAATTTAATATTTGTAGCTTTCGACGTTTTTGCCTTTCTCGTACAACAAAGTTGTACCGAAAGGCTATATGATTACTTCAAAACGATTTTTTTTTTTCTTTTTAAATAATGTTCAAATTCAAATTAAATTCGGTACGCGTCAACGAGAAAGCAATTCGTCGACATGGTTTGTGTCTCAACTAAATGTTGTGATGTTTGAGTACTATGACGACAGCCATATTCAATATGGCAACGAAACTTTGTAATGTTCAATGTAGTAAAGTTAGCTCGATGTCTCCGAAGGCGCGAACTCTACACTCAAAATAATTGTCACTTTGATTCCACTATAAAAAGTCATGTAGACTTTAAAAATCGAAACTTTCATCGGCCTTACTGGAATCAAATAAAAATTACTCAAATCACAAGTGCATCTTAATAAGAAATGTAGTGGAATTCATTAGAAAACATAGAAAATAATATCTATATACTCTTCTAGTGAATTCTACTCAAAATTAATGTATGAAAAATATATGAGTGGGGTTCTCAGAGCGAAATGTATGTTTATCAACTATCGCTAATGAAACATTTTGCAAAAGCATTATGAGGGCGATTTGCGAAGCAAAATGTTTAAGTATGAAATAATTTTCTACTCTTATTTTTGCTCTCTTCCGCTTCTAGTGGACGGGATACACATCACTAATAGGGATACTATAGAAAAAATTATCAAAGTTTCACTTAAAATTTAAGTACATGGCCTAACAAAAATTCACTTAAATTTTATTTTATTTTCTAGTGAATTGAGAATAATGAGTGCCATCACTAATAAATCATTTAACTTTTACACACGAAACTACATGGAAAATATCTGCATATGTTTTCAAGTAGCTTCTAAGTGAAAATTATTTTGAGTGTATGTCGCCATTTAAAATTTTAATTGGCGCGTTTGATAAATAATGAGTTAATTGTTGCAGAAGGTTTCTTGTTCAAGAACAAACTAAAACTCGTTCATTTCGCTTCCATAACGGCTGGCATTTAGAAGTTTTGCGAGTTTTGAGATTTTTAATTAACGAGTTTGAGTGAAGTTTAGTCTGTCGAGATTTTATTCTGTTGTCGGTGTAGCCGACTCTCGCAAATTTCTAATTTAAATAGTGTAGTGTACCAAAAAAGCGCGTGGCGCTTTTTTTTGGTACGGGCTGGAATTTCGTAGTCGACTCGGAGTCGACGAAAAGGGTTTGCGGCATTTCCGCCGTTTTGGAGGAGTTTTTGTGGAGTCCGTGCGCTCGTCAAGGCCCGCCCTTCGGGGTAGCGAAACGAAGTGTGGTGAAGTTTCGTGCGTAAAGTGAAGCGAAAAGTGAACCGTCGATCGCCAATCAATCGACGGTGGTCCAAAACGTTCCAAACCCTACGGACCGTTCGGAGAGCTCGGCGCGTGGAATACGTCGCCAATTGCGTACCACTGTGCCAGATTGGAACCGAAGGCGAGGGTTCATTTCATCACGGTCATAGCCGTAAAAAGCGAAGCCGTGCGGTGGTACGTTGGCCCTTGTCCGGAGGGGAAAATCAACCCGGGAAGCGCGACATCCGTCGACGCAGCTCTCTCGAGGAAATCGGAGGCCTTCCGTCCAGCCAGCACCCACTTCGCAACTTTAGTTTGGCCATACTTGCACGGGCTCATCAGCTGCGCACCATCCTGCAACTAAGGGTATGCGATAACACAATTTTTCCTGACGAAACGAAACGAAACGAAATTAGAAATGCTACTGTTGGATCGGAACGAAACGAAACGAAATTCAAATTTTCTTCCGAAACTTCGAAATGAAACATAATCCGGGTCCATTTGATTCGAAATTTTACGAAACGAAACGAAATTTAGTTTTTTTCCGCGAAATTTTTATTAAATCGTTTTTTTTGGCATTGATTTTGTTCAATATTTTTAGAGTCAAATAAGGTCGTACATTTTTTTTTCTCTAATATAAAATTTTGATGCGACAACAAAAAAAAATCGGAAAATTATCAGGATTTTCAAAACATTCTTTAACAAATCCGAGGAGGTTTTTGATTTTTTGCCTTTCTCGTATACTAAGTATACGGTAAACAAACAAACTTTTTATAGAAGGCCCGGAGACCCATAGTGTTATATACCGGTCGACTCAGCTCGATAAATTGAGGTGATGTCTGTGTGTGTGTGTGTGTGTGTGTGTGTGTGTGTGTGTGTGTGTGTGTGTGTGTGTGTGTGTGTGTGTGTGTGTGTGTGTGTGTGTGTGTGTGTGTGTGTGTGTGTGTGTGTGTGTGTGTGTGTGTGTGTGTGTGTGTGTGTGTGTGTGTGTGTGTGTGTCCTTGCAGCACCGAACATCGTAACTCGCTTTTTTAGAAGAACACCATGGTATCGTGCCAGCGCATTGCCGGCTTTCCAGGTGGCCTTACCACGCCCTATGTCCTCGGAAGGTGGGCAGGGTCGACTTCGCGCCTGCTTCCCTCTGCACGACTGGTATCAAGAATGATGATGCCGCGTGCACCCCAAATTGACCTTTCTGCGATAGGGCCTATTCGCCAGCACACAGAGGGACTTGCCAACGCGGTGCCTACGCCTGCTCCAGCCTTGACGAGGACCCCTTTCCGTCCTCGGGCTCGGAACCCGCCCGGTTGACCGACGCCGCGAAAGCGACGATACCATGTTGCTCTTCACGCGGCCACTTGTTCGATAAAAGGATCGAGTTCGACCACAGGGCACCGGTATGACCCATGAAGCCGACTCCGAACCCTTGGACCACCTCTTATTTGCGCCTGAACTAGCCATCCCTCGAGTCCACGCGCCACCTTCTGTGTAGCTCCGAGACGATTTGGACGATAGCCGATAAAACGGCGTTCCAGACAACTTCATCTTTACACATCCTCCGGACTAGGTTGTCCGGGGTAGTGTCCAGACCACATGTGGCAAGCATGTGGTCGCGCATTGTGCGAAAACGCGGGCACACGAACAAAACGTGTTCCGCCGTTTCCTCTAAACCTACGCACACCGGACACTCGGGCGAGGCCGAGTGTCCGAACCGGTGTAGGTACTGTCTGAAGCAACCGTGGCCTGTAAGGACCTGGGTCAGGTGGAAAGTGATTTCCCCATGGCGCCTCTTGATCCACGTACCTATCTCTGGTATAAACCTATGGCTCCATCTACCCTTAGTGGAACTGTCCCACGCACCCTTCCATTTGACCATTGAGGCCAACCTGACAGTCCTATGGATGCCTCTCGTGCCGCGCATTTCAAAGCACTCTATGTCTTCACCGATAACGATGTCAATAGGCATCATACCGGTGATGACGCAGAGTGCATCGTGCGACACGGTACGGTACGCGCTCGCAACTTTTAGGCACATGAGCCTATACGTACTTTCTAACTTCGTTCTGTAGCAGTTAATACGCAGGGCCGTGCCCCAAGCTGGCCCCCCATACCTCAGTATGGACAGAGCAACGCTAGCCAGAAGCTTGCGCTTGCTGGCATAAACCGCAGAGCTATTGGACATCATCCAAGACAATGCCGCTATGGCTGTGGAGGCACGCTTGCAGGCGTAATTGACGTGGCTACCAAAGGTGAGCTTATCGTCGATCATTACCCCCAAGAATTTGATGGAGCGTTCAGAGGTGACCGTGCAGTTGCCTGCCCTTATCACCGCTTGTTGCTCCGACTTTCGGTTGTTAACAACAACCACCTCAGTCTTGTGGTGAGCCAGTTCTAACTTCCTGGAACTCATCCACTCCACCTCTTCGATCGATTCGCCGTAGACCTCCAGCGTAATATCGTCAGCGAAGCCGACGATTACCACGCCCACCGGGAACTTCAACCTCAAGACACCGTCGTACATGACGTTCCATAACACCGGACCCAGTATGGAACCTTGCGGAACCCCTGAGGTTATGTCAACGCACTTCCGACCCGCCTCCGTGTCGTATACCAGTACTCGATTCTGGAAGTAGCTTCCGAGAATCTTGTACAGGTACTCGGGAATTCCAAGACGCAGGAGCGCATCTGCAATAGCTGCCCGACTGGCACTATTGAAAGCATTCGTCACGTCGAGAGTCACAACTACGCAATAGCCAACTCCCCTCGTCTTACGCTGGATAGCTATCTCCGCGGATTTGGTAATCCACAAGATAGCGTCTAAGGTCGACTTACCCTTTCGGAAGCCAAACTGGTTACTCGATAGACCATCCGCACCCTCCGTGCGTATCAACAAACTGTTGAGGATGATCTTCTCGAGCACCTTCCCCACTGTATCAAGCAGGCATATTGGTCTATATGCCGACGGATCCCCCAGTGGTTTTCCCGCTTTTGGCAATAGGACCAAGCTTTGCCTTTTCCATGCTTCAGGGAAGACTCCCTCATCCAGGCATCTCTGCATGACAGATCTGAACATCTCGGGAGCCTCAGCAATGGCCGCTTTGATGGGCAGGTTCGGAATACCATCCGGTCCTGGCGTCTTACCTATACTAAGGGACTGTGCAATCCCCGCAAGTTCCGCCACGGTTACTCTTCCCTCGTCGGGCACCCTGGCCCCTGGCAGCTCCACAAAGTGAGGCCAGCGACTTGGGTCATGACGTGATCCTCTCCAGCATCTCTGGAGACCGCTCTATAGTGGCTATCGCCCCACGTGTCTTGGCCATTACGACCCTATAGGCGTCACCCCATGGATTAGCGTTGGCACTTCGACACAGGCCATCGAAGCAAGCTTTTTTGCTTGATCCAGTGGCGTAGCCAGAAAATTGGTCTGGGGGGGGTTTTCTGAACATTTTTTTTTTTCGAAAAAAAAAATTTCTTCTAAAATTTTTGTCTTTGGGGGGGGTTTTATACCCAAAACCACCCCCGTGGCTACGCCACTGGCTTGATCTAATCTCAGTCTTCAGAGCGGCTCTAGCAGCCACGAACGCCGCCCGTCGTTCAACACGCTCCTCTTCTGTGCGTGCTCGCTGCATCCGCCTCCTTGCCCGTAGGCAGGCGCGGCGCAGGTTCGCAATTGCTTGAGTCCACCAATAAGCCGGTGGTCTCCCATTCCTAGGGTGGACTTTCCTAGGCATGGTGGCATCGCATGCACGCGAGAGTACTGTTACCAGCTGCTCGCCGCTCAGACCGAGAGTATTGTGCTCGCGGCGGAGCGCTTCCTTAAACACCTCGTCGTCGAAGTATGATGATGTGTGTGTGTGTGTGTGTGTGTGTGTGTGTGTGTGTGTGTGTGTGTGTGTGTGTGTGTGTGTGTGTGTGTGTCTGTGCGCACCCACCCACAAAAAATGTCACTCATTTTTCAGGTATTTATCCTTAATCGATTTACTCGCAACAAAATGCATTCGACGCAGGATACTCTACTATTGTTTCCCATTGAAAATTGGTCAGATCGGACTATGGGCTCAAGAGTAATGGCCAAAATACTATTTTTATAAAGCACGAGAAAGGCACCATCACCGCTAGGTAGATTAATCAGGGTTTTTTTATTTTAATATTTATCTTTTATCACCCCCTCCCCATTGACCTTTCCGGCGTCAGTAGGACATTTTTTTTAAATGTAACGGCCTTAGGGCAAAATCAACAATACTCATTTTGAATATGAATCTGAAACATTTATTTTTGGTGTATGAATGCATCATTTTATCTACGGATCAATCCACTTTGCAATTATAGCGCCTTTTTTTTTTATCTTTCGTTTATTTGGAAAGCTCATTTGCCGTGAAGCGTTACGGAGCCGAAATCAAGTTTAACAATACATTTCTTGATTCTTATACATAGTGTTAGTTTTGGGGAACCGAAAGACTCGCGGTTTAGTCGAGGTTAGGGAATACAATAATACAGTAGGAAAGGAAAGGATTTTAGGGTGCTTAAGTAATTACTATGCTGATGTTCACAAAGTTGACATTCCTCGCATTTTACATCTGTAACAGGACAAACAAACTTTTTTTTGGGAGACAACGACGAGAGGAAGACATACGGAAGGATTAACGACAGACATGGAAATGTACAACAAGAGGAAGACATTCGATATGGGGTACGACAGACAAGGGAATGGGCAGACATTGATTACAGTTTTACATCAGCAACTTTCCAAAATTGGTGGACCAGGGACATGTACTCGAGATCAAGGCCCGACAACACTTCCCTAATAGGCTTTGGTTGTTTTCCTCGGACCCGGAGATGTTCAGTTAGCGCAGATCTGGGGCCACGATGCTCCTCGCACGCCCACACGACATGATCGATGTCCTGATAATCCTCGCCGCAAACACAGAGATTTCCTTCCGAGAGCCCCACTCTGAAAAGATGTGCATTTAGAGTGTAGTGATTGGACATTAGACGACACATGGTTCGAATGAAGTCTCGTCCCATATTCAATTTTTGAACCATGGACGCTTCGACACCTGCGGGCGAATTGAATACAGCCATCTACCCAACTCCCCATTTGTCCATTTCTGTTGCCAGCTGTTCAAGGTTTCCTGACGAACTAATGTGAAAAATTCATCGAAGGTGATTTTCCGATCGTAAATATCACCTTCCATAGCGCCCACCTTAGCCAAAGAGTCCGCTTTCTCATTTCCCGGGATCGAGCAATGAGAAGGGACCCAAGCCATGGTGATTGTGTAAGACCGTTGTGATAAGGCACTCAAAGCTTTCCGTATCCCATTTAGAAGATACGCTGAGTGCTTAACCGGTTTCATTGACCGAACAGCCTCCAAGGAACTTAGACTGTCGGTGAAGATGAAAAAGTGGTCAGGAGGTAGGGATGCGATTTGCTCGAGTGAATAGTGTATAGCTGCTAGCTCAGCAGTATACACGGAACAAGGCTCTTTGAGCTTAAAGTAGGCGCTATGAAAACGTTGAAAACACCGAAACCAGTGGAGTCATCAATTTTGGACCCGTCTGTAAAAAGCTTCTCTCCTCACTGGCGTGCCCGTATTTGCTTGCAAATAATGGAGGTATGACCTCCGCACACAGAAAGTCTGGTATTCCATGAACCTCCTGCTTCATGGACAGATCAAAAGTAACAGAGGAACTGTAAGAGTCTAAGAAGTTAGCACGATTGGTATCTACCGAAGAAGGGCTTACCTCCAGCGTTATGTACCAGTGGTAAATACTCATGAATCGAGATGGAGGGTTTTGTTCGAGCAGCTTCTCGAAGTTATCAATGACCAATGGATTGAGAACCTCACAGCGGGTGAGGAACCGGAGCGATAATTCCGCGAAACGATCTGTTAGTGGCAGTACTCCCGCAAGTACTTCCAAGCTCATTGTATGTGTCGAATTCATACATCCTAACGCGATACGGAGACAGCGGTACTGAATCCTTTGAAGCTTCAGCATGTGTGTTTTAGCCGCGGACTGGAAGCAGAAACTACCGTATTCGAGGACCGACAAAATGGTTGTTCTATACAACGTCATAAGATCTTCAGGATGCGCTCCCCACCATGTTCCGGTTATTGATCGCATGAAGTTGATCCGTTTCTGGCATTTTTGTGTCAGATACACAATGTGCTTCCCGAAGGTACATTTCGAGTCGAACCAGACCCCGAGGTATTTAGAAGATATGCTATGAGTGATTGTCTTACCCATCAGTTGGAGCGGGAACTCATCTCAGTTTTCTCCGGAGAGAATTCGATACCCAGCTTCGTAGCCCAAGTGGACAAATTGTCCAGAGTATCTTGCAACGGTCCTTGCAGATCAACCGATGTTGGCCCCGAAACGGATACAACACAATCATCTGCAAGCTGTCTCAACGAGCAATTTGGCATGAGACATTCATCAATGTCTCTGACGTAAAAATTGTAAAGAAGGGGGCTCAAACAGGGGGGCATTTTCGAAGCCAGCTGCTTCAGGAGAGGAGTCAGAATAGGAAGAACAGTTTTGACCATGATCTTCACGGGGTCGGAAGCATCAAAGAAGTTGAGGATGAGCTCCACGATGCCAGAAAGTGTGAACATTGGAGCGCTCGGGAGTTCTTCTGCTCGCTCTGTATGCTCTCTTTCTGGCTGAGAAATTGCAAAAAATGGGGCATCTGGGATTTTAGATGTTCCCGGAAGCGGTGGAAACTCTCGATCATCCCGATGTGAAACCACAAAAGTTGATCGTTTTTGAGTATTTCCTCCCGCTTTGAATTTGACCATGTGTTGGATTGGGGCTCACTTTGAGGCTGTTTTCTAGGCTTTTTCGTGGGTCGCTGGCTCTGTTTTATTCTCTTCCTCGTTGAGCCATTGAAAACAAAGGGAACCCCATCTCCAACCTCGGAGTCAGAGCTACCTTGATCGTCCAAAGGAAGAGACGAGTAGATGGTGTCAGAAACGAGTGGAGGAGCGGCCTTCCTCAACATTTCGGCGTAACTTCGCCGAGAACGTTGCTGAAGAGACCGCTTCTGGTGGATTCGCTGCTGTATGTACGTTGGGCAAGCTTCAAGAGCATGTGGAGGGCTTTCGTTACAATAGACACATTTCGGTGCCGTCTTGCACGCGCCCTCCACATGCTTCTCTCCGCATGATGCACAGCGAGGTTTATTGCAACAGTACTGAGCGGTGTGGCCCAGCTGCTTGCAATTAACACAATTCATCACCTTCGGTACATACAGCCGAACAGGTAGACGAAGTTTGCCAATCACTACGTAGTCAGGCAGTGCGGACCCGGAAAAAGTGACGCAGAAAGAGTCAGACGGGGAATAAATCCGCTTCTCTGCCTCCTGCACCGAATACATTTGTTTGCAATCCAGTATCGCAACAGGAGGCAAAGAAACCTTCTTGAAACGACCGAAACCTTGTTTCAAATCGTCGCATGTCATACTTCCCTCCGTCACCAGCGCGATCTCACACACTGCTGACTGTAAATAGACCTTATATTCAAGAGTGAGAAGCTCACAGGTGGTAATCTCGTTGGCCTGTTTACGATCACTGACCGTGACGCGAAGCTTACTGGACCCAACCAGGTCAATGCAATGGTCGTGACAGACGAGAATCGCTTTTCCAGATCCTTGCTAATCTGGCTGATATTCAAACGTTTGCCTTTGGGTCGAAAGAAAACAACATACGGCCCACTAGAGTCGTGAGGGTAGACCTTGGGACGGGGCTCGTAGAGGAAATTTTAGCGTTGCTGGTGTCCATTTCGTTTTGGTTTGGAACACCCGAATGCAACGAAACATCTGACATGGAATACGAAGTACCCCCGCCAACTTCGCCTTCGCGCATTGCGGACACGAAATGCGCCGCTGCAGCGAGGCACAATCTCTTTTAAAACTAAACAATTATCAATTATATTAACACACACATAAACAAAATAATGATTTGGGACAGAGGGGAAGACGAGTAAAAAAGAAACAAAAAAAACTATTCCAATAAGATGGAGAAGAGAGGGGAACAATGAGAGGGAGCTCAATTAAATACTTGCGTTCACACTGCTGTGTTGCCGGCTAACAGTTCTGGCAGCACACACTAGCTCGATGGACACTCGCCGGTGGTGCGGTCTAAGCGAACTACGCTATTGTTGGTGTTCTCGCCGCACCCAACACTGCAACTGGGTGGATGGATGGTGGCAGGACACGACAGCGTCTGTGTTGGTGGAGACGCACGATGGATGATGATTGTCGGCGTGGGACGATGATGCCTGCGCCTGCGATGGACGCCGAATAAACTGCAAAGTTTTGCGTAGTTGCAAAACCAACGAAATGGCTACTTAACTGCTACAGCTAAGCACCACTTCCACTCAAGCACTATGCTTCAAAACACTTTCGGAAAAAAACCACTACCTGTACTTCAGGAAAAAAAACCTAATGAGAAGCAGACCGTACGCGGACTTACAACCGTCTCGCACGGATGCTCGACGTGAAATGATTATATATATATATAGCGCCTTTCTTGGCAGTAATTTAATGATTTAATTTAATTGAAAATTTTAAAAACATGTGTTGGGGAAATCAGCGAGCTCGTTCGATTTTGCTCCAGATTCAAACTAGAATAGAATCACTACTGATTTCATTCTACATAATTGTTACCAAAATGCCATAGGAAAAATCTGGCTTAATTTTACAAAAGTACATAGGTAAGTAACAGATCATTTTGGATCCATTCACCATTTTCAATAGTATTGCCCTCACCATAAATATCTTGAGAATTTTAATCGTTAAAAGCTATGTTTTGTTTTACTTGCAGTGGTGTAATCAAACATTATTTAGAAAAAAACCGGAATAATCCACCTGAGGCAGCGGTGACTTTCTGGTGTATTATGGAAAATAGTATTTTTGCCATAACTTTTGAGTCTATAGTCCGATCCATCCAATTTTCAATATGAAATGATAAGACAGGATTTCTATTTGAATGCAAGCTGTTGGCAAAAAATGACTGGACTATTTACACGCATTTTGTACAAAAAAAATGTATTTAGGCCATTACTCATTTTATGACAACAACTCGAACGCAGACCTTTACGGATATTGCTAAATATAATTGTTAAAAGCAGCAGCACGTCCAAACTAACAACAAACTGCCTTGCGGAAAACGCACCGCACCGGCACGATTGTGACAGAAAATCGGTACGATTTTGAAGCATTTGAATAATCTGGATCTGAAGGATCTAGAAAATGTGAGAAAATTATAGATTTCCATAATATACGGAATCAAAAATGTCTAAAGGTAGAAGTTTAGGTCATGACAATGATCTCAATCGGAAAGATATGAATCAGTTCCAGAATCCGAAATAAATGAGATATCAAATCTGGAGCATTCTTAAATCTAAACAATCTGCTAGGGTGAAGTGGCCAATAGTGGATCCCCAACCAATAGTGAACCCTTCAGCCATTTTTGCATTATTACAGCACAATGTAAATATTTTGCTATGAAATTCCATCGGGAGAACCTACCTTACAGTTCTATGATTTGATTACATGGATTGGAAATGCTATGGAAAGTAAAAATAGATGATTTTTTACAATTCTATAAAAATAAACACGAGAGTGTCCATTATAGGAATATTTTCGGGGGTCCATAATAGGGAAGAAGAACGTCTCGAAACGGAACATAAAAATCAAATGAAGTGTCGACTATAGGGAAGCAATTTCCTATTATGGACCCCCAGGGGTTCTACTATAGGGCGAATTCAGTCAGACTTTAAAATGTTAATTTCAACGAATAACGTCGAGTATATGCGTGTTTCATGTATGTATCGTGAAGAGGAGATGTAGAGCTTGATATTAGATATCACTCAAAATTATTATTTTGAAAATTTCCACTCCTTATGCCAGGAAGAGCAAAATTTCGCTACTAGGGGGTCCTCTATTGGGCATTTTACCCTAAATCAGGAAAACTTCTGAAACGTCACCATCTCTATTTCATTGCTTTCAAACAATGGTTGTCTAGACTGAATACTTTCAAAAGACAACGGAAAACGGACAATACTCAGTAGTCCAGTGAGGATTATTTCGCAAATCAAACAAACGCCTCATAATACATTACATACTTCATACACAACTCAGTTAATTTAAATAAAAATATAGCATACCAAAACGATGAGATCTACAAATGATTTATACTCCACTGAACAATATTATTTAAATTAACAAATGGAAAGCTAAATGCGTTTCTGTTGAAAATACAGAATTGTATTACGTACCGCCATTGTGGGTGTGGGGGTGAGAATGGGTCATCGCTCTCACCGGCAGCCAGGACTCTGAAGGTCGTAGAGCTTATTCTCACCCCCATTTGACCCATTGTCACCCCCGACGACGGTAGTGAGATTTAGTGAAAGAATTCATATGTATGAAATATTGAATAGAATTTTAATGGCTTTATTCAGCGGCGCAGCCGAATTTTTTTATGATATGGATATTGGAATTATTAAAAATTAATTTCACTAAATTCCGTTTAATTTCATTAAAATAATGATTTTTCTGTCGATTTTTTTTTTAATTTAACGATACGAAACGAAATCAGAAAATCAGATTTCGTCATACTAAAATTCCGCGGAATTCCGCGGAATTTCGTTTGGAATGCCCTAAAACGAAATTTTTCGAAATACCGCATATGCTTACCTGCAACTAGGCGATTCTTCTGTCGCCGCCATCGTTAAGGACAGCTTCGCCGCCATCGCCACGAACAGATTCGACGCCATCATTCCGAACCGGTTCGCCGCCATCGTACCGGCGAAGCCCAGCAAGTCGACGAAGAAGAAAACCTGCGCAGGTATGTGACTAGTGTGTAGACATGGCCATGATCTAGATAAACATTTCCATTTCCGTACCAATTCCCAATATGAGTTCAACTCGAAACAAATTAATCCCATGAATTTTTGAGGAAGAATATCGAGTAGTTCCGTTTTAGTTCCTTTTAGTTAAAGCAATCGCTGAAAGATCGCTCCGTTTGCTATCCGTTCCATTCCGTCATCTACTTCGGTTCTTCACCTTGCATAATTTCTGTCGGGATTTGTTGGCGGGTTGGAAGAGTTTGAGAGTTCGAGTTGGGGAAAGATTCAGATCATTATAGTTGCCCAACAATGAGATAACTTTGAAATTGGAAGCGTTGACACTTTCTTAATCGAATGATTGAAAAATTGAAAATCCATTCAGAAACTGCTATGCTAAAAATCTATCATATTTTCCTAACACTTTTCAATTTTCGTAATCGCACTGTACACTGTATAGAAATTCCAGACGTAGTCCCACGTCACAAAAATTGATTTGATTTAAAATATAAAATTATTGGCATCATGCTACGTGTTTTCTTATCAAAAATAAGAATGCTTTATACTAGAAGATTATAAAGTTAATAACAAAGATATTGAAGACATCTTCAGTGATGATTCTTTCAGAAAGGTAAGAAACAGGTTATTAGAATAGCTATTCGTTTATTTCACAATATATTCACTGACATTAGTTCTATCACATAATCACAGAATTTTTAAAGGCATCTTGGAGGAGAGAAACAGTCTAACCGGTTGATTTACACATGTATAACCACATTTAAAACTGTTTTAAGTACTATCCTATTTCTAATCTGAATAATGTTTTTGAAGAACACTTCATCGTACCTTGTAGCGCAAGCTGAAATACAGTAAAATATGCAATGCTAGAATGATAACCACCATTCCCCCAAAATCCACCCAAATACAACTGTTCTCCATGTCCAGCATCTCAAGAACTTTCTTCGCTTTCCGATAGTAGCAAAACATCTCACTGCAATTCAAATCCTCCCTCTCGAATCCGTAGGCCGCCATCGACACTCCCTCGAATGCAAATCTGAACGCCGAGATGTACGTCAACGGTTTGAACACACCGAACAGCTCATCGTACCGGATGAAGAACCCACTGAACAGTACGGCCGGAATCAACGTGGTAGGTACCAGAAAAGGGCTCACCTCAATCGGAAACAGACTACCACCGAGCATTCCGTAGATTTGTGCGTACCAACCCATCATCACGCACATGCCCCAGAACATTAACATCCGATCATTTTCGTTTATTTGGCCGGTCATGTAATACGATATGAAATGAAAGCAGGTAACACCTCCGATCATCAGCGGGAAGTCCGCAACGATCTTCGAAAAGAAGTAGGCTCCGATAGAGTAGCAGTTAGACTTGTACTCTCGGATGAATACAGCCATCTCCAATGGGACTATGAAACGATAGAAAATGATAAGTTAACTATCGGGTTGGGTGATCAAGTTCGATACTTACATGTCAAAACAACAGTCATCGAATTTGCAAATGCGGTGAACAGAAGAATCAGCATGATGTAGGCAATGTTCGTAATCACCTTAGCGCCGTCATCTCCGATATTGTAATAAACTGTGCCGACTATTAATCCGAACAGAACGTGCCCAAGAAATC
>NW_026942425.1:0-1000 GCF_024139115.2 Armigeres subalbatus
GTATTCTTGGGCTAGTCTACCGTCTTGTAGCCGCCCAATGTTAAGCCGCGGCGTCCGACTTCGACGCGTGTTGTACACCGTCGAGAGTTTTGAGCGCAGGCATACTGCAACGAGGTAGTGGTCGGATTCAATATTCGCACTGCGGTAAGTGCGGACGTTCGTGATGTCGGAGAAGAATTTACCGTCGATTAGAACGTGGTCGATTTGGTTTTCCGTTTCTTGGTTAGGTGATCTCCATGTGGCCTTGTGGATATTTTTGCGGGGGAAAGAAGGTGCTTCGGACTACCATTCCGCGAGAGGCTGCGAAGTTTATGCATCGTTGGCCGTTGTCATTCGATACGGTGTGCAGACTATCCGGTCCGATGACCGGTCTATACATTTCCTCTCTTCCTACCTGTGCGTTCATGTCACCGATGACGATTTTGACGTCCCGTAGTGGGCATCCATCGTATGTCTGCTCCAGCTGTGCATAGAACGCTTCTTTCTCGTCGTCGGGTCTCCCTTCGTGTGACAGTGCACGTTGATGATGCTATAGTTGAAGAAACGGCCTTTAATCCTCAGCTTGCACATCCTTGCGTTGTTGGCTGCCACCCAATCACGCGTTGGCGCATCTTACCCAGCACTGTGAAGCCGGTTCCCAGCACGTTGGTGGTGCCACAGCTTTGGTAGAAGGTAGCCGCTCGATGCCCGCTTTTCCACACTTTCTGTCCTGTCCAGCAAATCTCCTGCAGCGCCACGACGTCGAAGTTGCGGGGAAGTAATTCATCGTAGATCATCCTGTCGCACCTAACACCAGGACTTGGGCTTGTGGGCTTTGAGTGGCACACGGTCGCTATGGTGGGGCCTACTTGCGGATACATGCAGCTTTTTATAGACTATCAGGGCTGGTAGCGACCGATGCCGCTCAAAATAGTGACTTTAGTGACCAAAGCTGACGAAAAAAGGGACCAAATAGTGACTTTCAGTTGCAGAAAAAGTGACCCAATAGTGACTTTCAGTT
>NW_026942426.1:0-8323 GCF_024139115.2 Armigeres subalbatus
CTGACGCCATACAATTTTCTCTCCAGTCATAATGCGAATCACCGATTGTTTCAGGCATGGTCTCCTTCCGATACTTTCTACTTGGGATTCAACCCACCGACGTTAGCGTTGCCTTTAAATAAAGTTCTATCTCGGAACCGATTTCTTTTTTTCATTCATCAATAGTGAAAAAAATAAAAATTAGAGTCGCGCGGGAAAATTTCATGTTTATTGCCGGACAACATCCAAATCGTTGCTGAAACGCCACATTAGTGAAGAAATTAGCCATCTTCTTAGGCCATAAATAGCCATCTTCCGATGACAGCTCATGCCACTCGGACTGGCAGTACTAATGCCATGAGTTCCGGCTACCGATGCCAAACGAATTATGCTTTTTGTTCTATGAAGAACGATCGTCTAATATCAACATTCTCAATCACTAAAATCATATAACTCTGAATAACGCTAGAAGTAATTTCACCGAAGAATTGCGGTACTTGCACTTTTAGGAAAATTATTTCAACTTAACCTTCCTCCCAAATATAATGATGGTCCTGAAAAACCTGATTAATTGCCACTTATGTGCCTTTATATCAGCAGCCACTGGGTCATGTGCGACCACCATCCGATGATTCAGCGGCTCAACGAAACGCCGTCGGTTGCCATGATCCGCCGAAGATAGGACATGGATGAAAATGATGCTGCTGCTTCACGTACCGCCACCACCACCGACCAGAAAAAAATTATCCGCTGGAGACAGCCGTTGTCACTGGGACCGCTTCTGGACGCTCCTGGTCCGCTCGCCGTGACATCCAGAATGAAAATGACGCGCGCACGCGAAACACAGGGGCTTTTTTATATACGCACAGGAAAAACAGAAGCAGTGGATCAAAAAACCCGTACCTTACTGCAATCTGATGTCCGTGTTAGGGATTTATGAACGGAATTCGAATTTTTCACCCGGTTTGGAAAAGAAACAACATTTTCAATAGTTTAACGTCGATAATCAATAGTATCAATTTAATGTGCAAATTGCTGGAGAGTTTCTGAATCGATTGATAAGCAAATGTCGAAAATCCATCGAAAGATAAAGACGCTATTAGCGTTTGAAATCTATCCTAATTTCGTGACGGTCTCGAATTTGGAAATTCTGGTTTTACACCCTGTATCTGAGTCTTCCCCTTAGACGTAGTTTACGTCAAAAATTCCTTTATGACAAGGCAGTTTCATTTTAATACACCAAATTACGCATAATAAATACTTCTCAATTTTAACACACTTTTAATAAACACAATGATCTCGTCAAAACTTCTCGATTTATTTCGTTAGTCAATTCTTTGGCTAATTTCAGGTGAACCGTTGAAGAATATTTGTAAAGATATGTATTCGAATATACTTTACACGGAAGGACGATAATAGATAAAAGTGAAACCATCGATTGCGAAACTCTTGAAAACCTTCTCTATAATTTATTTTGCTTTGCTCAATGAAAAATAGTTTTAGTGAAATTAATTAAATGGCTCATTTAACAACTTTCGGTAAAAAGTTATAAAAATTTATTAACGGAAAAGATCATTACTTCAAAATTGAAAATTGTCACATTGAGGAACGAAAAGTTTTTTACCTATCATACATTTTATCAGTACATTCAAAGTTAATTGCCTATATGCCGGGTATTTAAGCCACCCGGAGTGGAAATTAATTACTATGTCTGAAACTTCATTATGCATATGTACAACATGTGATAAACCCACTGGGGTCGTGGGATCAAACCCCACCGAAGGGGCGGTTACCCTCCAATACCTTTTCCGAACTAAATCTATCACATGTTGTACATATGCATAATCAAGTTTCAGACATAGTAATACATTTTATTCCATTTTTTATTATGTATGTCCACACTGATCTATGTAATACTAATAGTTGAATTTGAGAAATGATATTTAATGAACTTGTGTACAGATACGCAAATAAATTACATATGTTTTTTTAGAAAATCGCGCTTCCGTTTCACTAGTAGTTTAATTTGTTAATTTTGTGCTTTTGAAAATATTCACAGGGACTTATCCTGATTTGCTTGGCATGTATCAACATGCTCTCATCGTGGAATAATGTCCCACTAATTTTCTACTGGGCAGTTCTTAACCAATATACTAGGATACTTACAATCCTGTTCTATCTACAGAATTCGCCAATGCGTTCAGTATCTATATTTAAAATTAATAGGGAGAATCTGTCTTTTGCGCTAGAATTCCGCTGGTGTTACTTTCTAAAGCTACATCTTCCGTGTCTATTCTTCCAACTTTCTTAATTTTGTGTCCATGATACCGCCGTCGGGGTGACAAATGGTCAAATGGGGGTGAGAATGGGTCACTGTTTTAACTTCATGGAATGCTTGGTAGAATAGATTTAATTTATCTGAGGATAAGAATTAACAATTTATCTGAGGACAAGAATATTTTAGTATCCGCACTCCTGACTGTCGGTGAAGGCGCTGATCAATTCACACCCTCAGACACATTGTTACCCCCGACGACGGTACTCCATATTAAAATGTCTGTATTCCAAACCTAATATAAAATTGTCCGCTTCCAAAAGTTGAATAAATTTTCAAGTTATGCGACATTCCCGCTGAACGATAAACCGTTATCCAAGAAAATTAACCCACCAAAAATGTTTTGGTAATCCGCCCCAACAACCTTAAGGCGGTCATCTTAATACTCAGCTATGGAAGCCCCATTCTCCTTTGATTAATTCAAGTTTAGATTGATTTTCATTTACCATTTTTATGCATTGCACATCAATTCCATTTTCGCCCTATTCGTGAAATGATTCGATTAATCTCGAGTTTGACAGGACCACCCGGACCAAAATTTCGGGGTACAGTGACATCCCAGAGTAACTTTCTGTGAGAGGTTAGACTCTGGTTAGAATATGTTAGGTATGCTCCCCACCGAAAAAGCATAAAACATAAAAAATAATGTTGAATATTTATGTTTTCTTTTTTCGCACTGACAGCTCAAAACAAAGAAAAGAAAACGCGTGTAGTTTCTGTGTCTCTTGATCTTGCATCTCAGGTAATCCGTAATTTTTGGTTTTATTTTGAACTGCAATTTTGATTTATTTTCTTTTGCATTCGATAGCGCATCTGAATCTGCAGAATCTCAATGGATCGCAATGGATCATTGGTAAATAAAGCCGGCATTGGATGGAGACAGTATCTTGTCGTGAAGCGAAAGATCGAAGGACCGAGGCCCGAGAAAATTTCATTTCGGTAAGTAGTGGCTGTGGATTGATTAGGTGATATAGAAATCTTAACACTACCTGGATTCCTCTTCACATATGAAATACGCGATTAAAGGTACATTAATTACGTAAGTGATCTTCTAGGTTTTCAACCCCCCATGTAAGATTTTCCCAAGCGAATATTTGGTTATTTATATGAAACATAATAAAATGTAAAACCTCCCTCCCCCCATAAGTGCTTACGTAATTAGTGTACGTCCCCGTAAAGGCAACACTCGTCAAATGTGATTTATCGCCTAAACTGTATATTCAATTTGTTGATTGATTGATTGATAGTGGTTTTGGTGTGTTTCAATTACATGGTATGTTTTCTCAAACTGCAATTTTATTTACTTTATAGGTAACGCTGGTTGGATTCTTGAGAAACCATGCATCGGGCGAAACGGAAACATTTGTACCGAAATTGGAAACACACAAGGAACGCTGGATGGATTAAGTTTTGTCAGGAGAGCTGTTGTTGAATAGGAAGGATCCCAGGTCGTTGGACACTGGCCTTGCTACACATCTCGAAATGCAATGTGTGATGCAACTATAATTTCCTATAGTCTATACATTATAAAACACGGGAGGATAAAGATAAAATTATAGTTTCATAATACATTACCTTAATTAAGCTAAATGTGGTTAATCTACATGTATAACAATTATTTTGGTAAATATAGAAAATTTCTAAGACGATTTTTATTGATAATTTATTTACATTCATCTGTTACTCGAGGCAGTTATGTATATTATGTACATTCTGCCTCGGATGACAGCTGAATGTAAATAAATCAGCATGAAAGCTCTTTCAAAACAACCCTCACAACACCCTAACTGCTCACTGCGAAACATTGCTAACGTTATACTAAAGTGAGGCTAACAGGTTAGATTAAATTATGCAACTTACATAAACATATCTAACAAAAGTGTTGCAGATCTGTCTAATTTTAGTCTCATTTTACCCTAACGTTAGTGAGAAAATTAGAGTAACTTTCTAACAGGTTACACTCATGTTAGGGTCAAGTTAGCGTAACCTTGTTTGCTGGGATTGTACTGCATATGTCAAGTTGCTCCCGGGTTGCATTTTACAAATCGTTCGGTAATCTTTTGGTTTACCGAAGTCATTACCGAAAGTTCAGCTGTTGAGAATTCGGTAAATGAATCACCGAATTCGGTAACTTTTCCTAAGTGTGCATGTTGCCCAAAATGTTGTTTAGTACGACAATGTCAACAGAAGGCGCTAGTGTGACATGTCAAATCTAAAGGTAAACGATTCGCACGTCTCTAGGTGTGAAACTACACTGATAAAAATTATGTAGTATTTTCAACTATCAACTTGCGTTTACTGTTACCCTGGGTGCTGCGGATAGAGCCGCTTTTTTGCGCTCAAGCGAGTAGAGGGATATTTTGAAATCACTCCCATCAACAAAATTATTTTGCAGTTACTTGGCTGTCAAACATTTCCCGCTCTTCGAATTTCTCTTTCCACGCTGCATGAGGGCGCACAAATGCGCTAGACTCTACATGACTTTACAATTGTTTACATACATTCATGCTCCAATCAGCTGCTGAATCTCGTTAAATTTCGTAACGAGTGCTTTTTAATTGCATTCCTACTATTTGTCCACTCGAAAAATAATGTGAGAATATTAGTTACAAAGAATACAAAACTCAAACAAAGTTTATTTTTATTTTTTCCCCAAATAATAACAATACTTCTCAATATTAGGTCAGAAACGAACATAACCACAATCTTCAATGTTTGGCTCCGGCACAATAGAAAATTTTGGCTTCAGTTTGACAACCAAATCGATTCTATCCGCACCACCCAGCTGTTACCATGAGATAATATAGTAAGTTCAACCACATTGCTTATTGATATAACTATGACACAGCAAGAGTTACCATACTGCTGTCAAACTTTCATGGTAAAGGCAACCATTTGATTCAGTCAATCCAAAGCTGTTTCGAGTTGAAAAACTGCAACAGCCAGGAAAACAATCTTGGGCAAATTTGTTCTATTCACACTGGCAACTAATATTGATTCTCTATTTTTTTCGGCAAAAGCCGAATTATATCAATAGAAGTGTGATTGAATTACGCGGCATCATAATTTCTATAAAGACTATATATATATATATATATATATATATATATGTATATATATATTCATTGCAGCATATATGGTAAGTCAAATTCATAGAATATCAAAACTTTCGAGCCATTCCATCACTGATTCCATACCACTCCCAAAGAATCCTATTTTTATATAAGCAAAAACTGTTCTGTTTCTTTGTTCTTCCAGGTTTCATTATAATCGTACGCCACTAATAAAAACTTCATTCAAACTTCACTCGGGAACACCAGCAGTTAGCTTGCACTGATTTGTTAAACATTATTTCTGCAAGGGAATAACAAGTCCGCCTGCGGCCATTACCAAATAACATTGACTAGAGCGAGGACTAGAGCTACGAAATGCTGCAATTGAGGAAATCTTCCAGCGAAGTTGGATGTATTAGGCTGAAATGAGTGATGTATTTTAATCTTTGTGTCTACCCAAAATCCTTGATTTGCTGTACAGAGTAGCATCAGAAAAGTTCGTTTTATTATTATTTTTCTTGACATAAATGTGCGTAATAAATATCGTTTCCTTTGCTATGCGTTTTTCAAATATGAAACCGAAAAACAATAATGATAAAATCACGACAGTAACTCCGTATGTGGTACCATTAACCTTGCTGCTATAGTAATGCCTACTATGCTCATGTTCCACTTTGCATAGTAGCCATGACGTTAACGTGGTAAAACCGACAGTTGAAGATTTCCCAAAACAACATAGTAAAACAGACTACAATTGTAGTGAGTTCAAATACATTTTGCGTTCTACCGAAATCAATCGGTAAAATGTTTTTAATTCTACCCTCGATATGGTAGCAGTTACTATGTCGTTTCTATCAGTGTAGTAATCAGTTAAATTTAGAACGACCGTTTCAAGCATGGAAGATGGAAATTTCATCAGTGTTACGTCTGTTTGTCTGTGCCTCAAGTGTGTTCCCCATGTAAGAGCAAGATTACCGGTGGTGATTTTAAGCCGTTTGGCAGCGCAGTAGCGCAGTATCATTAAGCCCCAAACGCAATACAACGGAACGGCGACGGAAACGGAAAATTTGACAGTTAGCCCATATATTTTCTGTCAAATTTGCCGTTTCCGTCACCGTTCCTTTCCCTTTTTGTGGCACAGACCTGTTGGTCCATATATACTGTCACCGTTCCGTTGTATTGCGTTTGGGGCTTTACTTCCCAAGTAACACCAAGCATTACAATATTGCACATATATCAATCACAAATCGGCATGCTAAATGCTAATAGCATTAGATCTGTTTTAACGATGTGTTGTTGCATTTATTTATCAACTGTCAGACAACGATACTCTAAATCAGCAATACGGATGCAGCGATGCATTACTGGTGCTTTATTTCAACATGCCAACGTAATGAACCATTAATTCGGTCTTATAATTGCCCTTTTCCATTTTAAATCAACTTTTCGGGCTGTGTTTTTTACAAGCATATATAGCTTCATGGTTACTTGGGTTGACACTTTACCAGTCGCTATAGCTAAACTATACGCTATACTAAACGCACTGCTATAACAGTAGCGCGACTGACAGGTGACCAAATTTGGTAGCGCGATAAGAGCGCTGCTATTTGATGAACTGTCAACCGTCAAACGTCACCGGTACGGAATACAGCAACCAAATTGAGAGCCGAAAATAGTGACCGATACGGAAACGAGTGACAAAACTAAAATGAAAGCGCTGCGCGGGTGTTTAAAATGCTCGCGACCAATAATGATGCTTAGTTTCGTCACTCGTTTCCGTATCGGTCACTATTTTCAAAAGATATTTTAGTTACTAGATAAAGATTGTCGCTACTGTTCCCTTTGTTCTGCTGTCCGAAGCATGTGTGGTACATACCTGTCAAATCGTATGGATTTTCCTTCTTTGACATTTAGCTCCCCTATCCTCGCCAGCAAAAGATGTTCCGGACAGCGACGACAGCGACAATCTTTATCTAGTAACTAAAATATCTTTTCTATTTTCGGCTCTCAATTTGGTTGCTGTATTCCGTATCGGTGACGTTTGACAGTTGACGGTTAAAAAAATAGCAGCGCTCTTATCGCGCTACCAAATATGGTCACCTGTCAGTCGCGCTACCGTTATAGCAGCGCGTTTAGTAGCGACCGGTAAAGTGTCAAGTAATGATACTGCGCTGCCAAACGGCTTAAACTCACCACCGGTAATCTTGCTCTAAGATGACCTTTAGGCGAATCCAGCGCACTACCATTGACGAATACAATACTACTTCCGAAGTTGGGAAAATTACCTGTATCTGGCGAAAAATCCAACTTCGGTATAAAAAGCGTTCTAACTTTGATAGATAGACTGAGTTGCGACGTCTCATATTATAAATTCAGTAGAAAATCGAATTATAGCCGCTATTGAAATTGGATTTTTCTCACAATCCATACGTTAAACCTAATTTCGGAAGTAGCGCGCTGTATAGCACATCACCAAATGAAAACAGCGCACCACTTCCGAAGTTAGGTTTAACGTACGAATTGTGAGAAATATCAAACTTTGTTAGCGGCTATAATTCGGATTTGCACTGAATTGATAATACATAACTGCATACACTAACATTTTCCGTTTTGGGTGCAGACTCAGGGGGGTAATATGCGGTGCATCGCGCCTCCTCTGCATGTAGTATGAAGCAAATGTAAATAAACAATCCCACAAGTTTTTCGTTAGTCAGCAGTAGTGTAGGTTAACCAATATCCTACAAGATTCCAGTTCGAAAAATGTTACACTTGCCAAGCGGGGTGGCCCGCCTTTCCCAAGCGGCGAGGCCCAGATAATACATCTTAGGTAGGCTTGATTTGTTCGTGGATGACAGGCTTACTCCCCCCCTGTGCAGACTGCACATATTTCAATTTTATTGAAAACAAAATTTCCAATTTTTACCGTTTACGGAATATTACAATTACAATCCTGAAC
>NW_026942427.1:0-2058 GCF_024139115.2 Armigeres subalbatus
GTTCTCCTGGAATTCCTCCGGTAGTTCCTCCTGGAATTCTTCTGGAAGTTTCTCCTGGAATTCCTCCGGAAGTTTCTCCAGGAATTCCTCTTAGAATTCCTCCGGAAGTTCCTCCAGGAATTCCTCCGAATGTTCCTCCAGGAATTCCTCCGGATGTTCCTCCCGGAATTCCTCCGGAAGTTCCTCCAGGAATTCCTCCGGAAGTTCCTCCGGAAGTTCCTCCAGGAATGCCTCCGGAAGTTCCTCCAGGAATTCCTCCGGAAGTTCCTCCAGGAATTCCTCCGGAAGTTCCTCCAGGAATTCCTCCGGAAGTTCCTCCAGGAAGTTCCTCCGGAAGTTCCTCCAGGAAGTTCCTCCAGAAGTTCCTCCAGGAAGTTCCTCCGGAAGTTCCTCCAGGAAGTTCCTCCGGAAGTTCCTCCAGGAAGTTCCTCCGGAAGTTCCTCCAGGAAGTTCCTCCGGAAGTTCCTCCAGGAAGTTCCTCCGGAAGTTCCTCCAGGAAGTTCCTCCGGAAGTTCCTCCGGAAGTTCCTCCGGAAGTATCTCCAGGAAGTTCCTCCGGAAGTTCCTCCGTAACTTCCTCCAGGAAGTTCCTCCGTAACTTCCTCCAGGAAGTTCCTCCAGGAAGTTCCTCCGGAAGTTCCTCCAGGAAGTTCCTCCGGAAGTTCCTCCAGGAATTCCTCCTGGAAGTTCCTCCAGGAATTCCTCCGGAAGTTCCTCCAGGAATTCCTCCGGAAGTTCCTCCAGGAATTCCTCCGAAAGTTCCTCCAGGAATTCCTCCGGAAGTTCCTCCAGGCATTCCTCCGGAAGTTCCTCCAGGAATTCCTCCGGAAGTTCCTCCAGGAATTCCTCCGGAAGTTCCTCCAGGAATTCCTCCGGAAGTTCCTCCAGGAATTCCTCCGGAAGTTCCTCCAGGAATTCCTCCGGAAGTTCCTCCAGGAATTCCTCCGGAAGTTCCTCCAGGAATTCCTCCGGAAGTTCCTCCAGGAAGTTCCTCCGGAAGTTCCTCCGGAAGTTCCTCCGGAAGTTCCTCCGGAAGTTCCTCCAGGAAGTTCCTCCGGAAGTTCCTCCAGGAAGTTCCTCCGGAAGTTCCTCCAGGAAGTTCCTCCGGAAGTTCCTCCAGGAAGTTCCTCCGGAAGTTCCTCCAGGAAGTTCCTCCGGAAGTTCCTCCAGGAAGTTCCTCCGGAAGTTCCTCCAGGAAGTTCCTCCGGAAGTTCCTCCAGGAATTCCTTCGGAAGTTCCTCCAGGAAGTTCCTCCGGAAGTTCCTCCAGGAAGTTCCTCCGGAAGTTCCTCCAGGAAGTTCCTCCGGAAGTTCCTCCAGGAAGTTCCTCCGGAAGTTCCTCCAGGAAGTTCCTCCGGAAGTTCCTCCAGGAAGTTCCTCCGGAATTTCCTCCAGGAAGTTCCTCCGGAAGTTCCTCCAGGAAGTTCCTCCGGAAGTTCCTCCAGGAATTCCTCCGGAAGTTCCTCCAGGAATTCCTCCGGGAGTTCCTCCAGGAATTCCTCCGGAAGTTCCTCCTGGAATTCCTCCGGAAGTTCCTCCAGGAATTCCTCCGGAAGTTCCTCCAGGAATTCCTCCGGAAGTTCCTCCAGGAATTCCTCCGGAAGTTCCTCCAGGAATTCCTCCGGAAGTTCCTCCAGGAATTCCTCCGGAAGTTCCTCCAGGAATTCCTCCGGAAGTTCCTCCAGGAATTCCTCCGGAAGTTCCTCCAGGAATTCCTCCGGAAGTTCCTCCAGGAATTCCTCCGGAAGTTCCTCCAGGAATTCCTCCGGAAGTTCCTCCAGGAATTCCTCCGGAAGTTCCTCCAGGAATTCCTCCGGAAGTTCCTCCAGGAATTCCTCCGGAAGTTCCTCCAGGAATTCCTCCGGAAGTTCCTCCAGGAATTCCTCCGGAAGTTCCTCCAGGAATTCCTCCGGAAGTTCCTTCAGGAATTCCTCATGATCTCCCTCCAGGAATTCCTCCGGAAGTTCTTTCAGGAATTCCTCATGATCTCCCTCCAGGAATTTCTCCGGAAGTTCCTCCAGGAATTCCTCCGGAAGTTCCTCCAGGAATTCCTCCGGAAG